>NC_071509.1:85025460-85328491 GCF_027887155.1 Malaclemys terrapin pileata | reverse complement strand
CCCTACTTTACTTGACGTCTGTTTCCAGTGTAGATAGAAGTGTTGCTATGATCTAAAACTAGTTCTTGTCCCCCTTTAATAAAGCGATTAAGTCTTTAAAATGGGATGACACTATGATACTATAGAATTAACTGGTTTTAAGGAAAGACACAATGTTATAAAAAAAAGTAACGTTAGCAGTTATAAAATTTATCTGTAGTTTGGCACTATGACAAGAAATTTGGTACATAGAAGTTCAGTGCCAAATTTTCTAGACAAATGGGACCTGACTAGCTCTTTAATGAAACAAATCAAAGACTATGAGATCTATAGGCAATATTGTCAGTAAAATGTAATGTCTCTTGAATGTTTTTGGTTTAATTGTAATACACAAGCAAAGTGTAATTGCAGTCTTCAATATTTGGTTGGATATGTTGTTGCACCTTAGAGAAAGTCTTGCATAGGTGGTTTAGCCAAGAGACTTGTATGATAGCTGCAGTCTGTGCTAAGCAAGAAGGAGTCAAGAGTTGTTACATTTTTATGCTATAAGAAGGGCCTCAAACAACATAAAATATGTTTCATTAGTGATCTGAAATTTTCCTCATTAGTTAAATGCATAAATAACTGTCTTTTTTCATTACCAAATTTTTACTGTTTTTCGTGAATTTGTAATTCCATTCCTTTTTTCCTTTTTTTGTGCTCAAGGAAAACGCCAATGAAAAATAAATTTTAAAAAGAAGGCCCTCTTAATAAAAAGCTAAATGTGTCAAGACCTAGCTGGAGTTAAATATTTAACTAGAATTTCTGTCACATTTGGGATTTGTCAACATAGATTAATAATATATTAATGTTTTCCCTATATGTTAACAAGGACAAGAAGGTCACACAGCTCTGATTAAGCTTTACCAGTTCTTTTTGCTGTTTTGAAATAAAAACAAAGGGACAAATTGTACTGAACATAGTTTATTTTTACATTCCTATTTTGTATCTAGGAATATCTACACTATACTCTTGAACTCTGTGGGGATATGCCATATTGCTGATGTCTCTCTCCACCTTACATTATTGTCCTTGCTTTTTGTGCAGGTGTGAATGGAAACAAGTGCTCAGGGTCATCCACTATTCTTGAGAAATACAGAGTGGGAAAGGTGATTGGTGATGGCAATTTTGCTGTAGTAAAGGAGTGCGTAGAACGGTAAGCAAGGAAGTTGTTTAGCTATTTTTCAGTCCTATTTCTTTTATTCTGTTGATTTAATTAAACAGAATCCGGTGTGTATGTCTGAGACGGTGTGTGTATATACAATATGTAGAAAATATACACACAGGTATACATAGTATAAATGTATGTCTATCAATAGTATGTATGACCAAACCAAAAAAAATCATAAAAAGTCATGATCATGCAAAAATGAGAAATAAATATGGCTTATTCTTCTTCGAGTGATTGCTCATGTCCATTCAATTTAGGTGTATGTGCTCACGACATATACCAGTGCCGGAAGTTTTTCCCTCAGCAGTATACATAGGGGACCGGCTCTGGCGCCCCCTGGAGTGGTGCGCGTATGCTGCGGCATATAGGGCACCACCAGTCCCCTCCACTCTGTTCCTTCTTGCCACCAGTGACGGTGCATGGAACTCATGCTACTTCAACTAGAACTGTTGCTTTTCATTCGTTTGAACTCATTTGCCTCTTGCAGATATTACTGTGTATAGTTTCCCTCTAGTTTAGTTCAACCTATTTGTTAAGTTAGAGATTTAGTAGGTCCCTAAAGGGACTTCGCCTTAGGAGGGGTATGCCCCGGTCCCCAGGCTTTAAACCCTGCGATCGCTGTAAAAGGCCCCTGCCCATTAGCAATCCACATAATAGTTGTTTATAGTGCTTGGGTGAAGGTCACATTAGTGATAAGTGCAAAATCTGCAAGTCCTTCAAGCCCAGGACAAAGAAGGAGCATGACATTCATTTGAAGGCGCTTCTGATGGAGTCTGCCCTTACCCCGATGCTGGAGCAGCGCTCCGATTCAGCACCGAGCACTATGACCTTGGTGCACAGTGTCCCGCTGGTACCATCTACGAGCTGGCACTGGTCTCCTTCCTTGGCTCCAGCCAAGAAGCCCAGGATGATGGGGCAAGGAAGGTCTCCAGCTTCCCTCAAGGGAAAGGACGAGTCTGGGGTGGACCAAGGCCCTGTCTCTGGTGCCTCTTCACACCCTTGGGGATTCTGGGCCACAGCTCAGGTCGAGCGGTGTAGCCCAGCCTGCTCCCCGCTGGATAGCGGTGGAGGTCCTCGTCAGCTCCGGGCGCCATCCACACCAGAGGCCCTCAAAGCGGCGCAAGACATTATGTCCCTCCCGGTGCCAGGGTAAGCCGGCATTGGGACCACCACAGTCTCCACCTTTCTGGCACTGCTCTCTGTTGCGGGGGATGTTCCACCTACGGTCCCCCTCTCACAGCCAACACACTTCTGACCGTGATGGGCAGAAGTTTTGCAGTCCATTCCAGTCTCCGGACCTCAGATAAGGGCAGAGAGGCTCGAGGCGCAGCTCATGGTGACTGGGCGCAGACCTTTGGAGGCATGCGCCGCCCAGCAGGAGTTTTGGCGTCGGTGCCCGGAATCTCCGTGGCACCAGTGCTGCTCCAGGGACAGGTCGAGGGGCCGACAGTGCCAATCCCCCAGGGTGGCGTCTCCACGTGCAGCTACTTCTTCATGATGCCAAGCCCACTCTAGTTTCCGATCCTGCTCCACGTTCCAGTACCGCTCATTAAACGTGAGGCATAGATTGCTGGCCCAGGGCCATCGCGGATCTGCCAAGTGCTGTTGGTCACTGAGGCCCTAAAAAGGGCACTCAGCAAGGTCAGCCAGATCCAACTCCAGGGGGGCAACTGGTACCGATCGGGACAGAGGCACCAATCAACCTCGTCTTGGTTGCAGAGAAGCAACTCTGGCTCAGGTTTGGAGCAAGGTTCCATAGCAGCGGGACAGGCTCCGGCACCTAGGGTGCAGACTACGTCGGCTGCATTGCAGCTAGGCCTGTGGCCTCAGACTCTGTGGCCAGCACAGTGGTACCCATAGAACCCATGGGGGTTCACTCAGCCCCCTCAGGCCACCTGCTCAGTGTCCAGAGCTTCAGAGAGACTAGCTACCTCCCCCACTCCAGCCCAAGAGGCCTCGACTGCAGGCACCCCACAGGCACAGGAGGAAGTGGGCGAGCAAGCCGCTGGACCGCCTATGGTTGTGGAGGACCCCTTGGAACCAGCTTCCTCCTCCTCATCACCAGACAAGGCCATAGTGGGGCTCCCTCCAACAGTGCCCCAGGATGATCCTAAAGCGCATCAGGAGCTGTTAAAGAGGGTTGCTGCCAACTTGGGCCTCCAGGTGGAGGAGTTAGAGGAACTCACAGATTCCCTCCTTAATGTTCTCTGCCACGAGTATCTTTATACCCACCCAGCTCCCAATTCCCTAGTGGTAGAGGTGGTCAACCATAGGGAGAGACAGGGTCAGACGGGGGCTACTCCTAAGAATAAAGACTCAAGGAGACTGGACTTGTTTGGGCGTAAAGTTTATTCGTCCTCCAGTCTATAGTTGCGGGTGGCCAACCATCAGGCCTTACTAGGCCTCTATGATTTTAATATGTGACATGCCATAACCAAGCTCAAGAGCGCCCTTTCTGAGGCTTGTAGGAAGGCGTTCCAAGCGATCCTGGATGAGGGCTCAACTGCAGCCAGAGCAGCTCTCCAGGTGGCACTGGACACGGCGCACACCGCTGCCTGTACCAGGGTATCGGCCATCTTGTTGCGTAGGTGGCTGCTCCTCTCTGGTCTTTCCTCAGAGGCTCAGCAGTCAATGTAAGACCTCCCTTTCGATGGGCATGCCCTGTTCGCAGAACAGATGGACATTAAGCTTCGTGGTCTGAAAGATTCCCTCACAAGCCTGAAAACACTGGGCCTGTACGTCCCCCCGGCCCTGCCTGCAAGCGGTTTAAGCTGCAGCAGCCTCAGAGCTAGGGGAACCACCCTCGCCAGGAGCCTCCCCACAAAAGATCCAGGGGCTACAAGAAGCACCCTGGCCACCAACCCCCATCTACATCTCAGACGGGCTCAACACGCTGTAAGCAGACAGGCTAGCGCTTGTTTTGAGGGTATGCCAGAGGGCGACCTACCGGACTGTTCCCCAGATCCTTCCTCCCCTCTGTTTGCCAACCACCTTTCTTCCTTCCTCCCTGCGTGGGTGTCTATAACATCAGACCGATGGGTCCTCAATATGGTGGCGCAGGATTACTGTCTTCAGTTACTTTCTACCCACCCTCCCTCCCCATTCCTCTTCAGGCACCCCTCTCATAAGACTCTTCTCATACAGAAGGTAGAGGGTCAACTACAGCTGGGCACGGTGGAGGTAGTTCCTGTGGAGTACAAGAACAAGTAGATATGCCAAACCTGTGGAAAAACTGCAGAAATTAGGTTTGTTTTTGACATAATTGGCTTGTGGGTTGCTTGTTGGCTAGTTTTTGCCTTTTTTGTAATCGGCTCCGGGCAAGCAGAGGCAAGGGTGGGGGAGACAGTCACTGTGCACAGCAGAACTACCGCAGTCCCAGACTGCATGCTGTGAGAGGATCTAGTCACATAGAGTTTTGGGGTTCTTGGGGATTGGCTGCTTTTGGCCTTGTTTTGAAAGGGATTAGCCGTATCGGCTTATTGTGAAAGTCAGGGTGCTTATTTGCCACTGTGGGAACAAGGGGTTCTATTCTCAGTACTTCTTTAATCCTCAAAGCCAAGGGATGTCTGCGGCCCATACTAGACCTGCGGAGCTTGAACCACTACTTAGCGAAACTGAAGTTCCGCATGGTATCCCTGGCTTCCATCATCCCCTCCTTAGATCCGGGAGACTGGTATGCCGCCCTCGATCTGAAAGATGCATACTTCCACATTGCCATCTTCGAGGGACACAGACGTTTCCTCTGGTTAACAGTAGGTCCTGACCACTATCAGTTCACAGTCCTCCCATTTGGCTAAGTGCACGTCTGTGATGGTGGCTTACCTCAGATGTCGGGGTATCCAGGATCTATCTGTACCTCAACGACTGGCTCGTCAAGGGCAACTCCAGGTCCAAGGGGACATCGCAGTGCTGCTAGGCACGTGCCGACACCTAACGACAAAAAAATCCACGTTAGTTCCAGTACAGAGGATAGAATTCATCAGAGCGGTGCTCGACTCAACCTGCGTCAGGGTGTTCCTGCTGCTGGAGAGGTGCAGGGCACTAACAGACCTCATTGTGGAAGTCCCCGCATTTCCCCTGACCATGGCCAGGGTTTGCCTACGCATACTAGGTCACACAGTAGCATGTACGTATGTGATGCGCCACGCCAGACTCAGGATGTGACCCCTGTAGCAATGGCTAGCGACTGTCTACTCCCAGTCCAGGGACCACCTGGAAAAGGTTATCACCATCCCCGTGACGGTACTTATCTTGCTGCGATGGTGGACCGACCTTGGGAAAGTCCTGGAAAGAGTTCCCTTTGTCAGCACTCCTCACTCAGTCGAGTTGGTTTCGAATGCCTCGGACCTCAGATGGGGGATGCACCTCAACGCCCTCCAGACCCAACGTATGTGGTCCCCAGAGGAGTCGATGCTACACATAAACATCAAAGAGCTCAGGGCGGTGTGCAGAGCATGTGTGGGCTTCCTACCTCACCTGTCGGGCAGAGTGGTCAGAGTCCTCACGGACAGCACAGCCTCGAAGTTCTACATCAACAGACAAGGCAGAGCATGATCCTCGGCCCTTTGCCAGGAGGCACTCATCTCTGGGACTTCTGCATCAACCATGGAATCCATCTAGAAGCGTGTCACCCTCCGGGTGCCAGGAACACGCTAGCAGATCAGCTAAGCAGGGACTTCTCCTCTCACCATGAGTGGGTGCTCCACCCAGAGGTAGCCGGCATGATCTTCCTGAGGTGAGGAACTCCCCAAGTGGATTTATTCGCCACCAGGCAGAACCAGGAGGTGCCACAGGTTTTGCTTCAGACGGGGTCTGGGCAAGGGCTCCCTCTCCGATGCCTTCCTCCTGCCATGGGCAGGAAGCCTGATGTATGTATTCCCTCCAATTCTGCTCATCAGCAAAGTCCTAGCGAAAATCAAGAGAGACAAGGCTCAAGTTATCATGCTCAGCCCGGCGTGGCCTCGCCAGTGTTGGTTCGGGACACTATCAAGCTTGTCTGCAATCCCTCCCTGGCCCCTGCTGAACCGACCAGACCTGCTGTCACAGGATCACGGCTGACTCTTGCACCTCAAACTTGCGTCCCTCCATCTCACAGCATGGATGTTGTGTGGCTGAACCCAGATGAATGGGCCTATTCGGAAGGGGTCCAGAAGGTCCTCCTCCAGAGTAGAAAGCCCTCGACTAGGCAGACCTACTTGGCAAAGTGGACGAGGTATTCCTGCTGGGTGGCCGCACAGGGCATCTCCCCTTTGCATTCTTCAGTGTAGTCGATCTTAGACTATCTGCTTCATTTAAGAGCCAGGGCCTGGTGCACTCCTCTATTGGGGTGCAACTGGTGGCTATTTCGGCCTTTCATCTGCCAATCCAGGGGCAGACAGTGTTCTCCCATGACGTGACTGTCAGGTTCCTTAGATGCCTCAAGAGGCTCTTTCCTTAAGTTCGGTTCCTGACCCCTCAGTGGGATCTCAACTTGGTTCTGTCCAGACTCACGGGTCCGCCCTTTGAGCCTTTGGCCTTATGCTCCCTGTCCTATGTATCATGGAAGGTAGCTTTCCTGGTGGCAGTGACGTCAGCAAGGCGAGTCTCCGAGCTGCGAGCCCTGACTTCAGAACTACTGTACGTGGTCTTCTATAAGGACAAGCTCCGGCCCCACCCGGCCTTCCTTCCCAAGGTGATGTATGCTTTCCACATGAGCCAGGACATCTTTCTTCCAGTCTTCTGTCCTAAGCCCCATGAGACTAATGAAGAGAGGCACCTTCATACTTTGGACGTAAGAAGGGCCCTGGCTTTCTACCTAGATTGGACAAAACCTTTCTGTAGATTGACTCTGCATTTCATCTCTACAGCTGATAGGATGAAGGGCCTCCCAGTGTCCACGAAAAAGATTTTTAACTGGGTCACACCTTGCATTCGGATCTGCTGCAAGTTAACGGGAGTCCCTCCACTGCCGATCGTCAGAGCCCACTCAACTAGAGCACAGGCATCCTCGGCGGCCTTCCTGACACAAGTTCCGATCCAGGATCTCTGTAAAGCCACGACGTGGTCCTCAGTATGCACGTTCACAGCCTACTATGCCTTCACGCAACAGGCCAGGGACAATGCTAGGTTTGGCAGAGCTGTATTGCAATTTACATGTCTGTGAACTCCTTACCCACCTCCAGGAGTACTGCTGGGAGCCACCTAAGTTGAATGGACATGAGCAATCACTTGAAGAAAAGGCCATTACCTTTTTCTGTAACTGGTGTTCTTCAAGATGTGTTGCTTATGTCCATTCCACAACCCGCCCTCCTTTCCCCACTGTCAGAGTTTCTGGGTGGAAGGGGCCGGCAGTGCCCTATATGTCGCAGCATACGCGTGCCACTCCAGGGGGTGCCAGAACTGGTCCCTTATGGATACTGCTGAGGGAAAAACTTCTGGCCCCAGTGCATGTGTTGAGCACGCACACCTTAGTTGAATGGACATGAGCAACCCATCTCAAAGAACACAGTTACGGAAAAAAGTAACTGTCTTTTATAATGTCTACAGCAAAGAAAGTTTGTGGAGAGAGAAAATGGAGAGTGAAAACAATTCAAATAAAAAAAAAAAAAACTGATATAGCCCTGAGATTGTTAGTTATCCATATACTGTAATAGTCTGTCTACTAATCACATAAATATGTTTATGCTATATATAATGTATTAGAAGAAAATTTCTAAGCTTTAGTTTATGAACATGAGAGAGAATATCATTCAAAACATTAGAAGAAATTAGGTAAGCAAGAACTATTTAGCAAGTTTGTCACGTGTAAAAAGTGTGTGTGTATCCATCCATGCACGATTGCTAGTGGAGGGGACACTCTTTCAATTGCTAATGATATTTCTTAGAACTATCTGACACTGGCCACTGATAAAACAATTATGTGGGTTTCTTTGATTAGTATTATTTTGAAGTCTCCAGCTTTGTTCATAGCAATGATTTTTGTTCCAGCAAATGCCTGTGAGAGCCTTGGGGCTCACAGAAACAATTTTCATTGTTTAACCACTATTTGCAGGTTTCTTTTTAAGAATTCATGGAAGGCTTTATATTCAGACGCTCATGGAGCAACTGAGTCTTCATTATGAAGTGAAATGTCTCTTCGTAGTCTTATCAGCTAATGAGAGAGCTTTCGAAGATACTTCTGCTGGCTAAGTCTGAGTCTGACTCATGTAGGAAAATGTCAGAACATGATGGCTACCACTGCTGAACTATTACCTGCATTCTCCTCTTCGTGGATTTAAGTGTGTTGATCTTAAAAAATGACTCATAACTCTGCTGCCACTATTATGGTTTCCCAGGAGTCTTGTTTCTTGTTGCTATATCCTGTTAATTCCTCTCCATTAACCAAACAAGTACTGGCAGCTTAGTACTCCAAAACCCTTAGGACCTTTTCAACCTGATCTAGCCCCCAAAATAGGCAGTGACTACTTGCAAATCCTCCACACTCTTCCCAGTTAGCTTTCTCCACTTTCCAAAAAGCTTTTAAATGTAAATCCATTTGGAGTCTCAAGGCTTTTCTCTGCTCAAAACTTTCTCTACAAATGCAAAAACCCCTCAGGCAACAAAAATAAAACCAAAAACTGGCAGAGACTAATAACAAATGAAGCAAAAAGTCAGAGCAAAAGCACACTTTTGCCACTGTGGATTTCTTCTCTGTCATGTGATGGGGTGATTCCCCTGAATGACAATTTCATGCTTAGTTTTAATGCATAGTATTAAGTAACTAACTTTTTGTCTTCTGCTTTTACTCATCAGGGAAATCTGTCGTACAAATATCCAGGCTTATGCGTTAAAGAATAAGAATTAGAGGACTTCTGATGGAATTACTTCCTAAACCAAGCCAGATAGCTAAATTTGACCCCAGTGTGTATAGTTACTACTTTAAAGGAGCTTTTTGTCACACATTGAAGCACATTAGGGTTTAGGCTTAATGCTCTCTCTCAACATTAACATCTCAATTCTTGAACACTCGAAGAACAATTTTTGCAAAAGCCTAGGTTTTTAATAAGCTTTTCTAGCTCAATGGGGAAATCTGTGTGGTTCTGCTTAGAAAGCTTGAGGCAAACACACAATCCAAAGAACTTTTAAAATTTATAAAATGACATAGCCAGTCTTCTAATGACTAGATTTCCATCCAGCTCACTTGGCAGGAAACTACCCATGAAAGGCTTAGGTCATAATAACTGGACACTCTTTTATGGTGTGAAGGCACAAAATTGCTGTACTTGATGTACCCTGAATGTGACATTTCAGTGGCTGCACATAGATTCAACAGTACTTGAAAAATGTTTTGAGATCTCAGGATAAAGATGCCTGATAATATTTTTTGCAAGTGTCTAAATTCCATTTTCAGAATCACCTACATCCTGGTGCAAGTCACTTGGACTTGGGCTCCTAAGTGACTTAGGTGCTTTTGAAAATGGGACATAAGCTCCTAAGTGACGTAGACACTTTGATAATTTTACCTGAATTCTTTAGAAAGCAAGGTTTAGATAAAAGAAAGAGCCCTCTAGTTATAAAGGAAATAGCTAGAAATAAACTGTTATACAAAAAAAGTGGGTATTTTTTTTTTTAAAACTCCATTTTCACATCTAGTATCTTCAGTCTAGTAATCAGAAATATCATTGAAATCATCTGCTGTTCAAAAATATCCAATCTATAATACTAGTGGGAAAGGAAATGCTTGTTATAAACACTCATCTGTTTGCTGTTTTATTATTTGTACTACATAGCACCTAGAAGCCTGAGTCATGGACCAGGACCCCACTGTAAGAGGTGCTGTACAGACAAAACAAAACAGTCCTTGCCCCCAAAGAACTTACAGTCTCAGACAACAGATGGATACAGAGCATGCACTGCAAGGAAACAATATGGTCAGCATGATAAGCAGTGGTATGAGCACACCAGTGGGCTAGCCGTTGTCAAGGTTATTTCAGGTATCATGACAGAGGACAATTTTAAGGAGGGATTTGAAGAAGGATAATGAGCTAGCTTTGTGGATGTTTACAAGGATCTACTCCCTGTTATATGACACAAACTGAAAATTTTGCACATATCTTAACTGGATTTTGCAGTGTGTTTATCATCAGGCTTTTGGATAATTTACTTAATGTATCATCATACATAGATTGCAATTCTGAATTACATGCAGTGCCCATAATGCAGTTTTTCATGGCTGTATAGTGAATATAAGAAGATAGTATTTAAATCTCAAATGCTGTTCAGATGGAATTTCTTCTTATGTGCTACACTGAATCAGGTTGTAACTATGACAACCTAGCAGACAAAGCTGCACTCAAAGGTGCTCTTAATATACTGCTGTGTTTAGTCGGGAACAGGTTTAATGTATGAAATGTAATTCCTTTTGTGAGATATTAGTCTTTATTAGCTATATCTGAAACAATTTTTTTTTGTTGGCTATAGTTAAGTATGAACTTAATAAAACATACCTGGTATTTCTTATTGAGCTACAAAAGCTTGTTACAAAGCAGAATTTGTATAGCATCCCTTACATTGGGTCGGATCTTGCCTGGGGCTTCCAGGTGCAATTGCAATACAAATAATAATAATAATTAATAGGAATGAGCTCATTGCATTTCCCTTGCTATTTTTAACATGTTAACTGAAAGTCATTTGCAACAATGGGAAGTAATGTTTTCTTTATAGACACCAAAACAGTTCTTGTTGCTTTTTTCTATTTCCTTTGGAGAACATGTTTAGATCTGGATGTGGGTGACCAAGTGTAAAAGCTAGAGTAAGCTCCTACCTTATGGGAGGAAAAGTCCTCTCACATATACTAGAAAATGATCCTCTCAGTTACTCTAGGTTTTGCAGAACCATCCTGTAGAATTCTGTCAGGTAGTTCTAAAATCCTATAGAATTTCATAGCCACTGATGTCTCTTGTGTAGTAATTGCTATAGAACCCTATAGTTTTCTTCCCTACTAACTTCTATGGGACTTTTTCCAAAAAGGCCATCAATATTCCTGGCTGCTTTCTTGCTGCTCATCCTATACATGAGCTGATAAGCAAACCTGCAGTCTGATCTGTCTTCAAAGTGTGGTTACAGGCTGCCAGTTGAACAGAGCTACATGAAGGATTTGGGGGCAAATTTTGCATATGGAAGTAGAGTAGTGGTAGAGTATAATATTAGATCACATTTGGGTCACTGCTATGGTCCTGGGATTAATGCACACAATAAGCAAGGTAATGGTAGTCAGGGAAACAGCAGGCAGGACTATTACTTGGAGAGAGGGGAAACAAAATGAAATCATTTCTGCCATCTTTCTGTCGGCTGTTCCCCTGGGTGAAAAGATTATATTACGATTACATGTATTCTTACTGATAACCAAAAATTGGGAGGGAATTTCTGACATTAATTAATGTTTCTCCAATTTTTTTTCTTAGAGCCACTGGAAAGGAGTTTGCACTGAAGATTATAGACAAGGCAAAATGCTGTGGAAAGGTAGGGTACACCCATTTACATGCGACAGGAGTAAAAATAGCGTTCACAGCTCTTCATTAGTCAAAGTGGTGTGTGTTGGGAGGGGTGGGGTTGGGTTTGATAGAACTGTGACTGCTTTCAGAAACATGTGTTTAACATTAGCAGGATTATTTTCCATCCAAAATGCAAACAATAGAAGTAGTAACTGTGTTAATCTAGAAGATAATGGAACAAAAACAAACAAAGATTGTAATTTATTCTATTGGACTAACAAAGAAAATGTGCAGTATTTCCACAATTGTTCTTCCTTCATTGGGCCAAAATGGAATAAAAAGAGAAATGCGAAAGTACAGTATAGTGACTTTGATTGTAAAATCTTTGAAGGATGAAGTGTGTGTGTGTGTGTGTGTGTGTGTGTGTGTGTGTGTGTGTGTCCAGCACCTAGCATAATGGAACCCAATACTGATTATGAAGGCAATTCAAATTATAAAGGCCCCGAAGTATGTCATGACTCACATCAACAATAGTAACCATTGTAAGCAAAGTTAATATGGGATAAATTCCTACAGTCCTTATTCAGTCAAAATACCCTATTCTTTTTCGAGTGCTTGCTCATGTCGATTGCATTTTAGGTGTATGTGTACCAACATGCCCAGTCGTCTGAGATTTTTGCCTTAGCAGTATCCGTAGGGTCGGCTGTGGCACCCCCTTGAGTGCTGCGTCCATGTGTTGGTATATAGGCACCGCCAACCCTATGCCCTCTCAGTTCCTTCTTACTGTCCATGTCGGTTGGTTGGAGTGCCTTGTCTTGCAATCACAAGAGCGTTAGCGGTTCTTCAACAGCCCATTGTCTGTCATTTTCGTATATAGTTTAGGTACTTAGTTAGCTTTTAAGTTAAGAGTTAGGTTAGTTTGGTAGTTAGTCCAGGCTGGGACTTTGCCCCAGAGTGAGGCACACCCCGTTCTCTCAGATTCAAACCATGCTCGTCATACAACAGGCTGATGCCTATTAGTGACCCCCATGACCATTGTCTGAAGTGCTAAAGAACAAGAAGGCCGACCGGTGAAGGCCCCAATGCCTAAGGGCAAGCTGATTATGGGACTGCCCCATAGGGTCCCTGGACCGCAGATGTAGATCCCAGTCTCTGCAGCCTAGGACCCTGGCACCGCATTCCTGGTCTCCGGTCAAGAGGCCCAAGTCCCCGACACCACGTTCTCCCACTAGGAGACATGGGACACTGAGGTTGAGGCACTGGTCCCTGTACCACCGGTACCAGCGAGCTTCTCATTAAAGATCACCACGGCGCAAATCACCCTTGCCCAGACGGTCTTTCAGACATCCGTTCCCACTGGGACAGGATTGCTCTCGGTCATGGCACCAGTCTCCATCCCCCCAGTTCTGCTCACTGGGCAGGCACCGATCCTCGCCTCGTCGGTCGCTGACCCAGGGTCAGCCGGCAGACTCCTGCATCAATAGCTCTGCCCTGGTCACTGGAAGGGCAATGGTCTGACTCGGACTGCAAGTTCAGCCCCTCGGCAAGGAGGGGTGATTCGCTGTCGACCCGCAAAGCCAGCACGGCACCTGCCACGACGGCATGGCAGCAGGGACAGTGGCCTGCTCAATGGCCGTACTGGAACCCGTGGGGTATGCTCATAATGTCAATCCCGTATTCCCACCAGTCCTCCCTGGCAGCCTCGGACAAACTGCCCCCTGGGGCATGGTGCCAATTCCAACACCGGGGCAGCGCATCAGACTCCAGCACCTAAGGAGCCGTCCCTTCCCCATCAGTGCACTTGTCCTTGTTGTCTCCGGACGAAGTGGTGGCGGGTCCCTCCCAAACAGGCAACTCTCTCTTTCCCCCCCTCCCCCAAATGACTTCAAGGAGCACCAGGCCCTTCTTAAGAGGGTGGCTACCAAATTGAACTTAAAAATCGAAGAGGTCGCAGAGGAGTCTGACTTCTTTAACTTATCCTCCTCCAACAACAAGGCCCAGATTGCGCTGCCTGTCCACCCAGGGGTCCTTAAGATTGCTGTGGCAGACCCCCTCTTCCATTCTGCCGACTTCTAAGAAGGTGGAAAATAAGTATTATGTCCCTGCAAAAGGGTTCAAATACCTGTATGCACACCCTTCAGCAGTGTCACTGGTCATGTTCGCTGTTAATGAAAGGGACAGGCAGGGCCAAGTCACTGGCACATTGAAAAACAAAGATGCCTGGAGACTGGACTTATTTGACAGAAAGATTTATTCAATGGCAAAACTGCGATTTTTTGGGTATCTC
This sequence comes from Malaclemys terrapin pileata, assembly GCF_027887155.1. Classification (NCBI taxonomy): domain Eukaryota; kingdom Metazoa; phylum Chordata; order Testudines; family Emydidae; genus Malaclemys; species Malaclemys terrapin. The sequence continues at coordinate 85,314,564 of NC_071509.1, read as the reverse complement.
ACCACCAGGCCCTGTTAGGCAGGTACAGTTTTAACCTGTGGGACTCCCTTAATAAATTCAAGGAGGATCTCCTGCCGGACCGAGCCTAGGGGTTCGCTGGTTTGGTGGACGAAGACACAGCAGTGGCAAGGGGGGTCCTTCAGATGGGCTGGGATGCTACTGACTCAGCAGCCAGGGTGGTTGCCTCTGCAGTGGCCATGAGGCGCAGCTCCTGCTTGCAGTCCTCCGGGTTACCCCAGGAGATGCAGGCCACTCTACAGGACCTCCCATTTTGAGGGAATGGGGCTCGTCTCCGAGCTCAAGGACTTGAGACTCCTTGGCCTTAGAGACTCCTGTGCCACCCTCTGCTACTTGGGCAGCCATACTCCTTTGCAGGCCAGGAAACTGTTATGCCCTCACCTCCTCCACTTCCCCAGTCCAGGTCTCGGGGGACTCCCCGGGTGGGCACCTACAGGATAAAGACCAGGGGTCTAAGTGGCGACACCCGTCGTCTTTCCATTCATCTGCTCATCCTGGGCCTTCCAGAAGCCAAGGAGGCCAAAAGCAATCATTTTGAGGGTGCGCTCAAGGGTGACACCCCAATCACTTCCCAGGATCCACCCTCCCACTCTTTCCTCAACCACCTCCATCCTTTCCAGTCAGTCTGGTCTCAGCTGACCTCAGACTGTTTGGTGTTCAAAATAAAATCATCACGTTACACTCTGCAGTTCGTGGTCAACCATTCCTCCCACCCCCCTTCCCCGTTCTCCTTCAGGGACTTGTCTCAAAAGCAGCTCCTCATCCAAAAGGTTGAGAACCTTCTGTGCTTGGGGTCAGTGGAGGAGCTCCCTCGAGACATGAAAGGAAAGGGGTTCTAGTCCCATTACTTCCTGATCCCAAAAGCAAAAGGGGGCCTCAGACCCATCTTGGACCTGTGTTGTCTCAACAAGGTCTCTCAAAGTTGAAGTTTCGCATGGTCTCCCTGGTCTCCATCATCCTCTCCCTGGACTGGGGAGACTGGTACACCGCCCTCGACTTGTGCATATTTCCACATTTCCATTTTCCCAGGGCACAGGCGCTTCCTTCATTTTACGCTGGGCCAGCGCCATTTCCAATTCATGGCATTGCCATTCAGACTCTCGTCAGTTCTGAGAGTGTTCACGAAGTGCATAGCACCAGTGGCCGCTTATCTGAGGTACTGGGGTGTTCAAATGTACCCGTACCCCAATTACTGGCTAATAAAGGGTCAGTCCTGGGATCAGGTGCAGCAGCATCTCGATCTGGTTTGTTCCACCTGTTGTGACCCGGGGCTGTTAATAAACAAGAAAAAGTTGACCTTAAGTCCAGTGCAATGCATAGAGTTTATTGGAGTAGTCCTCGACTCTACTCAGGCCAAAGCCTTCCTCCCTCAGGCTTGGTTCCAAGCCGTAGTGGACCTCATCTTGTGCATTCAAGCCCACCCCCTCACCACCACTCACACATGCCTGTGATTGTTGGGCCACATGGCGGCCTGCATTTACGTGGTCTGACATGCATGACTCTGTCTGAGGCCCTTGCTGGCGTCAGTCTACATCCCCAACAGACACAGCATGGACTGGGTGGTCAGGGTCCCAGACCATGTACTGTTGTCACTCACCTTGTGGCAGAATCCAGCATTGATGTTGGAGGGGGTTACCTTTGCGGCTCCATCACCGTCAGTGACCCTCATCTTTGATGGTTTGGACCTGGGGTGGGGAGCCCACCGGAGCGATCTCAGCACGCAAGGCCGTTGGTCGAGTTATGATTGCTCCCTACACGTTGTCAGGGAGCTCAGAGCAGTTCGTCTGGCCTGCCAAGCCTTCCTACCTCTCATAAAAAGCAGGCTGGTCCAGGGCCTGAGGGACAACAAAACAACTATGCTCTGTATCAACAAGTAAGGCAGAGCCAGATCATCTGCTCTTTGCCGAGAAGCTCTCAGGCTCTGGGACTTCTGTGTACAACATGACATCCATCTCATAGCCACACATCTCCCCAGAGCTAGGAAGACTTTGGCAAATCGCCTCAGCGTGGCTCTCTCATCTTGCCACAAGTGGTTCTGCCATCCGGAAGTGGTCAGCATCATCTTCCAGAGGTGGGGGACTCCCCAGGTAGACCTGTTCATGTCTAGGCAGAACAGGACATGCCCCATTTTCTGCTAAATGTGGGGGATTGACAGAGGCTCCCTATTGGACGCTCTTCTACTTCCATGGTTGGGGGCTCTGTTGTATGCCTTCTCCCTCCCTCCCTCCTCCCCCCCCCCAACCCCCTTCCCGGCACAGTGTCGTTAATTCACAAGGTCTTCATGAAGATCAAGCAGGACATGGTGAAGGTGATTAACATAGCGCCGGCCTGGCTGCACCAGCCCTGGTTCGGCATGCTTCTTGACCTCTTGGTGGCTGCTCCGTTACAGTACTGCTCAGGCTGGTCCTAGTGTCCCAAATTATGGCAATCTTCTGCATCTGAACCTGGTGGCACTGCATTTGACGACTTGGCTGCTGTATGGCTAAATGCAGAGGAGCAGGAGTGCTCATCTGGTGTCCAACAGGTCCTCTTGGGCAGTAGAAAGTCTTTCACCAGAGCGACCTACCTGGACAAATGGAAGTGGTTCGCCTGTTGGAGCTGGGTAAAGGCATTTGGCCCGAGCAGGTCTCACTGCAGTTAATCCTGGGCTACTTTCTGCATCTCAAGCTCCAAAGCCCATCCCTTTCATCTATTAAGGTCCACTTGGTTGCTATCTCGGTGTTCCATCCGTCGCTCAAGGGTAGGTCGGCTTTCGCCCAGGACATGACTTCCAGGTTCCTCATAGCTCTCGAGCGCCTGTACCCACACATCAGGAGACCCATCCCTCCATGGGACCTGAATCTTGTGCTATCATGGCTCATGGGGCCCCGCTTCAAGCCTCTGGCTCCCTGCTCTCTTTTCCTCCTTCCCTGGAAGGTCGTATTCTTGGTTGCAATAACATCTGCCCACCAGGTCTTGGAGATTAGGGCACTTACCTCAGAGCTGCCCTATATAGTCTTTTACAAAGACAAGGTCCAGCTTCGGCCTCACCCAGCTCTCCTGTCCAGGGTGGTCTCAGTTTCATACAGGCCAGGACATTTACTTACCTGCCTTTTTTCCAAAGCTGCATAATTTGGAGGAGGAGCATAGATTGCATTCCCTAGATGTCAGGAGGGCACTAGCCTTCTACATTGAAAGGCAAGTCAACGCAATTGTTCATCGTGGTGGCTGACAGGATGAAAGATCATCCAGTGTCCACTCAAAGAATTTCTTCTTGGATCATTGCATGCATTCGCTGCTGCTACAATCGGACACAGGTGCCACCTCCGGCGATCCTTACTGCCCACTCAGCCAGGGAGCAAGCCTCTTCGGCAGCTTTCCTATTCAAGTGCCTATCTAGGACATCTGTAGGGCGGCCACCTGATTGTCCATCCACACATTCACGTCCCATTCACACTTACCCAGCAGGCCCAGGACTATGCTGGCTTCAGTAGAGCAGTACTGCCAGCTGCTACCAGGGGTTCTCAAACTGGGGGTCAGGACCCCTCAGGGGGTCACGAGGTTATTACATAGGGGGGTCGTGAGCTGTCAGCCTCCATCCCAAACCCCACTTTGCATCCAGCATTTATAATGATGTTACATATATAAAAAAGTGTTTTTAATTTATAACGGGGAGGTCACACTCCTAGGCTTGCTATGTGAAAGGAGTCACCAGTACAAAAGTTTGAGAACCCCACTGCACTAGACTATGAAATCTGAGCCCACCTCCATTGATACTACTTGTGAGTCACCTAGAATGGAATCAACATGAGCAAGCACTCGAAGAAAAAACGGTTACCTACCTTTTCATAACTGTTCTTCAGTATGTGTTGCTCATGTCTATTGCATTCCCCACCCTCCTATTCCTCTGTCGGAATTGCTGGCAAGAAGGAGCTGAGAGGGCATAGGGTCGGCAGCGCCTGATATACCGCCATATGGGCACGGCACACAAGGGGGCGCCAGAGCCAACCCTACGGATACCGCTAAGGTAGAAATCTCTGACTGTGTACGTAGGTGCGCACACACATAGAATGGAATGAACATGAGCAACACATTTAGAAGAACAACAGTTACGAAAGGTAGGTAACAGGGTTTTTTTTTTTCTTCCTTAGGGCTAAAGACAATTGGAGTGGGCCCCCAGTGATTTGGCAAGCATGGAAGTTTTCAAATAAATAAGACATCTTCCTTATATTCCTATTTTACCTAAAACTTCTGCCTTGTCCCTTATTTTTCCATCTTGGTTGCAGCACCCCCTTCCTTGACCTATATACAGCTGGACTTTCGAAAACAGCATTCTATTGACTAGTGACAACACCCTATCCCTTACAAATAACATTTATTCTAAAATTGTTGTTTAAGCTTTAAGTGGTGAATTTAAAAGTTCAGATTCTGTCAGCTGGGAAACACATCAAACACCTTTCCTGTCTTATTCCCAGGTGTCACAAGCAAATGTTATAGAATTGAGGTCAGTGTCTTTATGAGCATTGCAGGCACAAATTGGGAGGATTTTCTTGGCTGTTTTCTCATCCCCACTATGGTGGAAGACTTTCTTGGGAGTTTCTGCTGCTATACTGATGCTACCCAAGATCTGTTGATCTTGCCATGTCTGGTTGTCTAGTGGATGAAAAAGAATAGTACACAGGTGTTTCAGACTGAAGCATTATGAACACCAGCCTACTGGACTGATTGTGGGACAATTCCTAAGCAGGGAGGCCTGAAAGAAACAGAATCTGGATCTAAAAAAAGTTATTGGACTGAATTTTCGAAAGCATAGATAATAATAAACTATTAATAAAACATTTCTGGGGAGCAAGGCTGGCCCAGTGGTTGGGGCACTGGCTTGGGATATGGGAGATCCAGGTTCAATTCACACTTCCACCACAGACTTCCTGTGTGACTCTGGGCAAGTCACTTAGAAAATTAAGAAGCAACAAATATAAAATAGTAAATAAGTTCTTTTTCTAATGCAATATAATTAACCAGTGGAACTTGCTGTTGAAATCTATCAAGTTCCAAGACAGTTTTAGACACTTTTATCCCAACTAGTGTACTTGCAGATGCTATTCTTATCCACATAAAGATGTTGGTCTTCATGCTACAGGCACTGATCATCACTTGGGGTCAGGCAAGAATACACTTAAGACATAGTATTTTGGATAAATGACCAGATGCATGATGGAAGCCACTTACCTTTCTCTGAAGGTAAGAAGTATAGGACACTCTCACAGGCAGGATCTGGGGCAGATAAAATGGTCTGTTCTGGTATGCCAGTTTTTCTGTTTCTGCAGTGTTTCCATAGGTAGCCCATTTTTTATGGATTGTTGCACAAAACTCTTTTTTGATGCAACCTTGTCTGAGACTGTAAAATCCAGGGATATTTGAAGAGATGAGCTATAGTACAATATAATTATAAATTGCAAATGCTGCATACCCATAGTACAGTGTTCTGCGAGAGGTTTAGATAACATTCCTTCTGTTAGGCAGGAAGGTAGCAGCTATAACAGTGTACATGTCCATGTGCATTACCTGCTTAATGCATTAATCCTAAACTGTCTGTCAGGAGCTAGGAGTCTAATCTTGCCCCTACCCCATTAAATAGACACAGAGAATATGAGATAAGTTACGATCTAGTAAGGTGACTTCATGAATGACCATGGGGAAAACAGTGCTCAAATTGCTTCTCTGTGCTGAGTGTATCCGCACCCATTCCCACATGTCACAAGCCTTAAAACCACCATCTGGCCCAAATATGCACAACCTTTGCATTGAGGATGGTCACTCCTGTCCAGCACAAATGTACTGTCCAGCAATTTGTATCTTGGGAGTTACAACTTTTTAACCAAACTAGTTGATCTTTTCTCATCCATCAGTATACATGTTAATAGTACAATCATTTCTACTTAAATAAATCTTTTCAACTTACACTAAAATCTATTTCAGCAATTTCCCTGAGGAAGAGGTTGAGGCAGCTGTGGAAACTGACATATTTAAAAAGTTTAATGGAATACAGCAAGGACAAGATGATTAAAAATTAATAACCATAAACAGGTCAGCATTTCACAGGACATGTATCAGGACAGTGGTGCAAGAGCATTTTGTAACCTTTGTATAAAAGGTTAATTACAATAGATTGTTACTTAAACCTGTCTAAAGAGAACAATTTAGTGGCTCAGATGAGGCCAAGATAGCATAGATGGTTCTGTGCTGCTAGGGTCAGAATTAAATAGTGTAATGAATTGATTATGTTGGCTATTTGCTCCTAAAGCTGAGATCTTGTTTATAGTAGGATTCCACATTTCACTTGGTTCCTTGGCCCTGCTTTATTTAGGTTTTTTTCATGAATCACAATAGCCAGCATTTTACAATGGCTCCTTTCTGTGGGTAAAGGTCAACCTTTTTAAACAAAATTGTTTCGTTTGTTTTTCTTTTCTCCAGAGCACGTTTGCTTGGAGCAGACTTAAGTTGGGTTGCTGAACGACAATTGATGTTCTTGCAAATTGGGTTTCAAAGGTGCAACCCATTTAATCAATATATGCTGCACCACTCACAGGATGAGATGCATACCTGGTATGTGGGTTCTGGGAAATAGACCCGTTAATTCAAATTAATGAATTATACAGCCATGTGACTGAGCTTTGAGCAGAAAACAAGACCTCTTTATATAGCCCTGCAGAAAAATGGTGAAATAGTGTGAGGTTTTCAGTCACTGCTCATGTACAGTCTGTCATAATGTGTACATATCTACTTCCAGTAATTCTGTTCACAAATGCATGAGGTGCATGTTACTAGTCAGTGTTTTTAATGTGAGCAAGTTCAGACTCCCAATGAGGTGACTTATTTCCCAAAGTGCAAATAACCTCTTGTTTTACACAGGGATGGTTATTAGATTTACAATGAACCGAAAGGTCCCTGTGGAATGTTTTCAGATATTTTAAAAAGAAAAATAGCAAAAATATTCATGAATGAAAGGGAATGTGTGACTTTCTTTAATCTCCAGCATGCAGTTTAGTGGATGGGTGTCTTGAATTTAAAACAAAAAGAAAAAAAAAAACCCTAGAATTAACTTATTTTAAAGCCTTTTTAACTCTAGCATATTTTCATAAAATCATATGATGAGTGTGAATATAATGTAACTGGAATATGCTTCATGCAAAAGGTCTCTTGTAAGGTATCATTACAAAGCTTATAATCTACTGAATGTGGTCATCCAATTTGTATAAATGTATCATTCGTGTATCTGAAACTAGAAATATGAAATAGAACTCTGAGGTCCTATTGTAATTATGCAAAGTGTGGGCCATTAAGGGTAGTTTGGAATCTTGATGGCTCCCATCAACTAGGACAATTGGTTGTAAATAGCTCTATTTACTTGCAAGCCTTCCTGTGAGTCAGGCCAGGAAGAATGAAGGCTTGGGGTGTCCTCTGGTACTGGAATCCATCTTAAACCTGGTGCTTTTCGATTTAGAAGGAGGGGTGGGGACCCAGAGAGACACAAGATTTCTGCCTTATGCCAAAGCTATATAAGGGGGTGGAACAGAACAAGGGGGCGGCAGTCATGAGAAATCCCTTAGCTACCACCTGAGCTGGACAAGGACTGTACCGGGGAAAGGATTGGGCCCAGACTAGAAAGGACTCTAGTGTGTGAAAAAAGCTTATTGGAACATCTGAGGGTGAGAGATTTCATCTGTAATCAGTTTCTTAATGTATTAGGCTTAGACTTACTTGTTTTTGTTTTATTTTGTTTGGTAACTTACTTTGTTCTGTCTGTAATTATTTGGAATCACTTAAATCCTACTTTTTATATTTAATAAAATCACTTTTGCTTATAAATTAACCCAGGGTAAGTAATTAATTCCTGGGGGAGCAAACAGCCGTGCATATCTCTCTATCAGTGTTATAGAGGGCGGACAATTTATGAGTTTACCCTGTATAAGCTTTATACAGAGTAAAATGGATTTATTTGAGGTTTGGATCCCATTGGGGGCTGGGTATCTGGCTGCTAGAGACAGGAGTACTTCTTAAGCTGTTTTCAGTTAAGCCTGCAGCTTTTGGGGGACGTGGTTCAGACATGGATCTGTGTTTCCAGCAGGCTAGCGTGTCTGGCTCAACAAGACAGGGTACCGAAGTCCCAAGCTGGCAGGGAAAACTGGCTCAGAGGTAGTCTCAGCACATCAGGTAGCAGTCCCAAGAGGGTCTCTGTGACCGAACCCATCACAGGAATGTTTTCAGATATTTTAAAAAGGAAAAGAGTAAAAACATTCATGAATGAAAGGGAATCTGTGACTTTTTCTTTAATCCCCAGCATGTAGTTTAGTGGATGGGTGTCTTGAATTTAAAACAAAAAGAAAAGGAAAAAACCCTAGAATTAACTTATTTTAAAGCCGTTGTACCTTCATATGGGGTGGGGGCAGGAGAAGGGGGAATAAAACCTAACCCTAGCACAATATCAAGCTGTTGGAGCTAAAACAATTTCCAAACTTAAATGGGTAAGTAGTTTTCAGGTTCTAAATATAAATATTAAACCAAACAAAAAATAAAACCCATGAAGTTGGCAGCTATTTTGTAAGAGATCAGGTCTGGAAGGAAATACAGTGGTATTAAGAGATGGTTAAAATGTGTCATTTCACCACAACTCTGCAATATAAGTAATATCGTGAAAGACCTGACTCTGTGTGTGTGTGTGTGTGTGTGTGTGTGTGTGTGTGTGTGTGTAAAAAATTAAGAACAAAAACAGGAAAGCTATCACCTGGAAGTTTTACTGGGAGTTCATTGTCAATTAAAATAAACTTTCTTTCCTCCTTTTCCTGACTCAACAGGAGCATCTGATAGAGAATGAGGTATCCATACTGCGCCAAGTGAAACACCCCAATATTATCATGCTGATAGAGGAGATGGACACTCCAACAGAACTCTATCTGGTAATGGAGTTAGTTAAGGTAAGACTATTTCAAGGAATTTTCTTTTTCATTTATCTACACATAATGTGAAGTCTAGGAAAATTCCAATATCACACAGCTCTCAGGAGACATAATCAGATAAGCATTTTGATGAGAACTTCCAATTAATCATGCAAATACTGTTGTTAAATTCCATTAAAATGAACTATTGTTATAATAAAAACAACAACGAGTCCGGTGGCACCTTGAAGACTAACAGATTTATTTGGGCATAAGCTTTCGTGGGTAAAAAACCCACTTCTTCAGATGCATGGAGTGAAAAATCTGAAGAAATGGGTTTTTTACCCACGAAACCTTATGCCCAAATAAATCTGTTAGTCTTTAAGGTGCCACCGGACTCCTCATTGTTTTTGTGGATACAGACTAACACAGCTACCCCTGATAATTGTTATCATTTTTCACCTGGCATTAGACTATTCACATAGCAGGGATTCAAGGTGCTTTTTGTAAGGTAAGTGCCCAATCTAAAGAGAAATCCAAATATAGAACAAGAAGTTATTTGTAACTTTTTAAATTACATTGTTATATCATCACAACACACAGTAAACATGTCACCAGCTTGCAACATTTTTCTCCATCAGCTTTTCTTATTTAATCATTCACATCGAGCGGTGTGAATTACTGGGTTTGCAATTAAGCTATATCCTAAAGACAACAGACACAATTACTAAATAAGTTACACTCCTCTTCACAGACACAGTCCAGAAGCACAAATCTCTCCACTTTAGCTAAAGGAGATCTCCAATTGCTGGCAGATCTACAGCTGGTGGTAGTAATGTTGCTTATCTTCTGTGGGCTGAATGCTAGATATGCTGTCACAGAGAGAAAAATCTTGTGAGCTCCACTTTGCTAACATTGGAGAGTGATACTGCTCTCTTGTGAGCCAAAGGCACGATGAAGCACCTCCATAGAAACATTTTAATGCATAGCATGAACCTGTTACACAAACCAGGGGTTTTTGGCATGTTACTCCTGGGCAGTTTTGTGCCACTGTGCAAAGCGCAGATCATAGAATCACAGGGTTGGAAGGGACCTCAGGAGTTCATCTAGTCCAATATCAAAATAACCTATGTATAAACAAAATGCAGCTGTTGCTCATTATTGTCTGTAACAAAAGATATAAATGCTCAAAGCAGGACCAATCCCTGCATGGGCCGGGGCCAGGTCAGACCCATCCCCAGGAACTTCCCTGGGCTTCAGGAAGCTCCTCCCTAGCTTCCTGTCCTCATTGCTCTCCAGCTATGGGGGTGGGGGTCACTGTACAGCGAGCTGCACCCCCAAATGCCCAACCCCGAGGCATCTGAATTTCCCCCCGCACCCAGACCACTCCCTGCCGAGTCGCCTGCACTCGAATCCCCACTGTGCTGAAGCTCACCCCCCTGCACCAAAATAATTGAAAATGGTGTAATTATAATGTTGTTTTGACAAAATATGCACAATTTTGCAGAATTTTTAATTTTTTGGTGCAGAACTCCCTCAGGAATAGCATATGCAGCAGCAAAGAAGGCAGAATGACTTGCAGAATTATTGTTTAAAAGGAAACACCTGAAGAATATTATATAGAAGAAAAATAGATCCCCTGTTACAATACTTAGCATATTTTCCCCATCATAAAATAAGAAAATATACAAATATACTGAAACAATCCAGAAATTTCTATGTGGCATAGGTCTGATATTTCTTAGTCACTTGTTTTGTGACAAGATAATGAATAATTTGAGTGTCTAGGCCATCTGAGTTAGATTTATAAACCCGTATCAAATCTGAGGCTTCTCTCACACATGCTTGCACACAAATGTACATTCTTATCTCTCGTACAGGAACAATAGCAAACATGCAAACTAGTCTATATGTTAAAACAACAGCAATAAACCCAGACTTTATCATTTATCATTATATTGGATAAAAGTATAAATCAACATTTCAGAAGGTATTGCTATCTAAAAATGTCACTGTACTCAAGAAATTTTTCCGCAACACCTGTTTGCTTGAAACCCCCTGGTGAAGGTTTGTAGCTACTGGCTCAGTACCACTGCTTCATTTCTGACTATCTCTAGAAACAGTTTTTATGTGGCAGATGGCTTTTTTGTTTTTAAGATGCAACTTTAAAAAAACAGGGTAATCTTTGAATATATATCCTGAATTGCTACTGCTTTCACATGTGCTACAATGCTTGGAATTCCACCCACAATCCAGCCAAGTCACTCCCACGGTTGTATCCAAGGTAACCATCATGATGGCACACAACTTAAATTAACTGCAGCAAGTGGAAGCCATATAAATTAAAATATTTCTTTACTACTGTTTTTAAAAATGCTGTTACATACCCCTGAGCTATAATGGATGCTGGTAGGATATTGCACATCAGCTATGCTCAAAAAACACCAGGCAGACTCTGCCATATATTGCATGGGGCAAATATGCTGTGGAATGAAGCACTGTTATCATCCTGCCTCATTCTGATTTATTTTTACTTTTCATAATGTTTGCACTAAGTATTTCTAACATGTACTTATGTAATTATTATTGAGTATTTGCATTCTTCTTCGAGTGATTGTTCATATCCATTACACATTAGGTGTGCGCGCGTTGCGTGCACGGACGTCGGAAACTTTTTCCCTCAGCGGCTCCCGTTGGGCCGGCAGGGTCCCCACCCCGCTCTAGCGTATATATATCCCTGCGGGCCCAACCCTCCCTCAGTTCCTTCTTACTGTCCGTGATGGCGTTGGAACAACTCTGTCTCTCGCTTGAGAGTGTCCCTTAGCGTTAATAGTTAGTGTTAATCTTAGCAGTTAACAGTTCTTTAGTAGTAGTTAAGCTCCTTTGTGTTACGTGTTTGGTCGATCCCGACGCCAGCGCTGGGCGGCGGGGCATGTCGCACACCCAAGGCTTCAAGGCTTGTGCCACGTGCCGCAAGCCTATGCCGATAAGTGATCCCCACGACTCGTGCCTCCGTTGCCTGGGGGAAGCACACCAAAAAGAGCGCTGCAAGATCTGTAAGGCCTTCAAGCCCAGGACTAAGAAAGAGAGGGACTTTCGCCTTAAGCAGCTGCTCATGGAGGCTGTATTACAGCCCTCCACTACGACGCAACAGGCCGCGGCACCGTCAACTTCGGTGCGGAGTGCCCCGGCATCAGTGCGTGATCCGGCACCGGTGGGGCACCATAAGCCGATGGCACTGACACAGCAAGACCGCCCCCGCCACCGGTCATCTTTGCCAGCAAAATCGAAGGGCCAACCCAAGGCCCGAGGACGCTCCCTGCATAAGAGGGCAGCGCCCGCGAAGACCTCGAATGCGCATAAGGGAGTGGCGATCCCAGGACAGATCCCGGTGCCAGTGGCTCCGGGACCGGGAGTAACATCTTGCCAACCTGGACCTGGACTGGTACCGGTGACCTCGGGACCGGGAACGACTGCAAGTGGTCGGTCAAGCCCCGGGATAGGTGCATCGAGTGAGGAGGAAGGGCTGGAGAAGCTTTTGGAACAGCCCTCCACCCTGGACACGTTTGAGGCAGCAAAGGACCTCATCGAATTGTCCGCTGTGGGCCCCCTCCAAGTCAAAGATAATCCGCCAAGACTGCCATCCTGAGGCAAGCCGGCAATGGTGCGCACATCACGGTCACCATCTCGGCACTGTTCACGGTGCCGTACCCGGTCGAGCTCCGCCTCTGTGGACTCCCAGCTACCCTCGGCGCAGAGGGCCGCACAGCCGTCGGGCCCCAACAAACACCCGGCACTGACCCAGCAGCCCTACTCGAGTAGGCACCGGGACGTGTCAGCCACGCGATCCCCAAGACCGACCACTTGCAGTCGTTCCCGGTCCCGAGGTCACCGGTACCGGTCCAGGTCCAGGTTGGCAAGATGTTACTCCCGGTCCCGGAGGCACTACTCTCCGACCCCGGACCGGCACCATCCCACGGCACCACCGTGGCCATCCTGGTCACAGTATGTGGTTTCGGAGACAGACTTGGGCCAGTCCAGCAGATTTGCCCACAGGGCACCAGCCGGTAGGGAACACAAAGCCGCTTGGCACCCACAGTGGGGCCAGCCAGGACAATGGCCATTCTGGACCCCTTGGGCCTACCACCAGCAAGGCCCCCCGTCCAGGACCTCGAGATCTGGCCCCTCGAGACACCGGTCCCGCTCCCCGCAGGGGCGCCCCTCCTCGCGCAAGGAGGTCTCCAGACCACGGAGCAAGAAAGAGCTGACTCGGCACCGAGCCCGCAGAAGGGGCAGGGATAACAGGCATAGACGTAACAACACACCTAACCAGGGCCAAAGCCACGGCAAGCCGCAGCCGGGAAATAAGCAAGGGTTTTGAAGCTGCGATTGAGGACAGAGTACCAACCCTTATACCGGATCCTCCTCTATGTTTCAGGGACCGCCTGTCCCATTTTTACCATGCTTGGTCCCGTATAACATCGGACCGCTGGGTCCTTCGCACGGTGGAGGCGGGATACATCCTTCAGTTCTCCTCACCCCCCTCCCTCCCACCCCCCATCCCTGTCCCTCTTCAGGGACCCCTCTCACGAGCAACTCCTTATGCAGGAGGTGCGGGCCCTCCTCAAAGTAGGAGCAGTAGAAGAGGTCCCTCTGGACCTAAGAGGGAAAGGGTTTTACTCCAGATATTTCCTCATTCCCAAAGCAAAAGGGGGCCTCCGTCCCATTTTGGACCTATGCAAACTAAACAAATTTTTGGTCAAGGCACGTTTTCGTATGGTCTCCCTTAGCGCTATTATCCCATCCCTGGATCTGGGGGATTGGTACGCTGCCCTCGATATGAAAGATGCGTACTTTCACATCGCCATCCGCCTGGCCCACTGGCGGTTCCTGCGCTTCACCATCAACCAACACCATTTCCAATTTATGGTCTTGCCCTTCGGCCTAGCAATGGCCCCGCGAGTGTTCGCGAAATGCATGTCCGTGGTGGCAACCTTTCTTCGAAAAAGAAAGATGCAGGTATACCTGTACTTGGACGACTGGCTCCTCGCGGGCAGGTCAGAGGACAAAGTCCGCTCCCACATGGCACTGGCGTTACAGATGTTCCGCAAGCTCGGTCTACTGGTCAGTGTACCCAAGTCCTCACTGATCCCCACAGAGACTGGATTTCATAGGAGCAGTCCTGGACTCGGTGGCGGCACGGGCAAGTCTTCCAGTGTCACGGTTCCTGACCATTCAAAGGGTCGTAAGCTCCATCCAACAATTCCCCATGACCATGGCCAGATGCTGTATACAATTCTTGGGGCACATGGCGGCTTGCACACATGTAGTCAGACATGCCCGCCTAAGACTCAGACCGTTACAGTTGTGGCTGGCCCAAACGTATCGCCCCAAGAGAGACCCCTTAGACCTAGTAGTGACAATCCCAACTCGGGTGTCGAACTCCCTCCGCTGGTGGCTTGATCAGCAGCAGGTTTGCGAAGGGGTCCCTTTCGCCACCCCGCAACCCGCTCTGACGTTAGTAACAGATACGTCGGACCTGGGCTGGGGGGCACACCTTGGGGACCTGCAGACCCAGGGTTTATGGTCCAGGGAGGAAAAGTTGCTTCACATCAATCTGAAGGAGTCAAGGGCAGTTCGCCTCACCTGCCAGACCTTTCACGCTACCATAGAAGGCCACAGCGTGTCAGTTCTGATGGACATTGCTACCGCCATGTTCTACATAAACAAGCAGGGCGGGTCCCGATCCTCTCCCCTCTGTCACGAGGCGCTCCTCCTATGGGACTTCTGTATAGCTCACTCAGTCTACCTACTGGCAGCATATCTTCCAGGGGTCCAAGACGGGTTAGCGGACCGCCTCAGCAGGTCCTACCACATGCACGAATGGACTCTGAGAGAGGACATCCTACATTCAATCTTCCAGAGGTGGGGGTTTCCCCAGGTGGATCTCTTCGCCGCCAAGGACAACAACCCAATGTCCTCAGTTTTGTTCATTCCAGAACCTCAGCCCGGGCTCATTGGCAGATGCCTTCGCGATTCCATGGGGCGGGAGCCTGAGGTATGCCTTCCCACCATTCCTGCTCGTCCACAGGGTCCTGCTCAAGACCCGCAGGGACAAGACGACAGTCATCCTCATCGCACCGGCGTGGCCACGCCAGCATTGGTTCACGACCCTGCTGGAACTGTCCGTGACCTCCCTGATCACTCTCCCACTCCATTGCAACCTCATCACGCAGGACCAGGGTCGTCTACTCCACCCGAACCTAACGTCACTACATCTCACGGCGTGGTATCTCTCTCTGGCTAAACGATATGGAGCACAGGTGCTCCCACCAGGTCCAGCAAATTCTTCTTGGTAGTAGGAAGCCCCCCACAAGAGCGACCTACCTTGCCAAATGGAAGAGGTTCTCCCACTGGTGTGAGTCTCATCACATACAGCCTCTGCAGGCCTCCGTCCCATCAATACTGGACTACTTGCTGCACCTCAAGCATCAAGGGCTCGCCCCCGCCTCAATTAAAGTGCATCTGGCTGCCATATCAGCGTTCCACCCCGGAGAGTTGGGGGTTTCGGTGTTCTCCAACCCACAGTAGTCCGATTCCTCCAGGGGCTGGAGAGAGTCTTTCCCTACTCGCGCCTGCCAATCCCTGTATGGAATCTTAACCTGGTACTAACTAAACTCATGGGGCCACCCTTTGAACCCCTAGCCTCTTGCTCCGTCATGCACCTTTCATGGAAGGTAGCGTTTCTAGTGGCCATCACATCGGCTAGGAGGGTATCGGAATTGAGAGCCCTCACTTCGGAACCCTCTTATACAGTTTTTTATAAGGATAAGGTGCAACTGAGGCCGTACCCCAAATTCCTTCCTTAGGTGGTCATGCAATTTCATATGGGGCAGGACGTTTGTTTACCGGTGTTCTTCCCTAAGCCCCATACGGACCCAAGCCACCGCAGCCTGCATACCCTCGATGTCTGTAGAGCCTTGGCATTCTATCTGGAACGGACCAGGCCATTCCGCAAGTCGATGCAACTGTTCATTGCCACTGCGGAGAGAATGAAAGGCCAGCCTATCTTGGCGCAACGCTTGTCAGCATGGATTGTGCTTGGCATACGCACATGCTATGAGCTCGCCAATATACCAGCCCCGGAGATCAGGGCTCACTCAACTAGGGCCCAAGTGTCCTCGGCGGCTTTCTTGGCGCAGGTTCCACTCCAGGAAATCTGTAAAGCGGCGACCTGGTCGTCGGTGCATACGTTCACAGCCCACTGCGCAATCCATCATCAGGCCAGAGAGGACGCGGTGGTCGGCAGGGCTGAGCTTCAATCAATTGTTCCTTGACTCCTACCCTCCTCCAATGGTAAGCTTGTGAGTCACCTAATGTGTAATGGACGTGAACAATCACTCGAAGAAGAAAAAACGGTTACCTACCTTCTGTAACTGTTGTTCTTCGAGATGTGTTGTTCACGTCCATTACACTTCCCACCCTCCTTCCCCTTTGTCGGAGTCACCGGCAAGAAGGAACCGAGGGAGGGTCGGGCCCGCAGGGATATATATGCGCTAGCGCGGGGCGCCGCTCTGGTGGGAGGGGGGACCCTGCCAGCCCGATGGGAGCCGCTGAGGGAAAAAGTTTCCGACATCCGTGCACGCAACGCACGCACACCTAATGTGTAATGGACGTGAACAACACCTCTCGAAGAACAACAGTTACAGAAGGTAGGTAACCGTTTTTTACAGCATCATCTAGAGGCTCCAGCTGCTAGGCACTGTACAAACAAATAGTTCTGTAGTACCCTGATGAGTTTATAATGTAAATAGACAAGACAGTCAAAAGCAGGGAGAAAGGAAGTGGTGGTATCCTCCTCTTAGTGTTGGGGAACTGAGGTGCAGAGTGGTGAAGTGACTTGCCCAACGACACACACAAGCCTGTTGAGTATTGAACCCAGATACCTGAGTCCCAGTGCCTCAGTCTACAAGTTCATCCTTCCCTACCATGAAAGCTGTTTCCAAGGGCTTGTCTACATGAGGAAAAAGGTTGCAGTAGCTGGTGCACTTTGGAAATGTACTAAGCTAAACCACATGAGGTCACTCTTAGTACGCTGTAAGTGGGTCCACACAGAGAGTTAGTGAGGAGTTGCTAGTGTGCTTTAAACTCACACCCTAGCTTACTGTGCACCAACTTCTCCATGTAGACAAGCCTCGAGTGGTGCAGCCTATCTTTCCCATATAATACATGACGGGTTTTTGTGCATGCCTTTGGTGCAAGGATGTTGAAGTATGGCTTTCTCTGACATCTTTTCAGCAGTCTGACTAGAGTATTGACACCTGATGATTTTTCTTGTCATTGCCTTTGATGTTTTCCCTTACTTTAGGGAGGAGACCTATTTGATGCTATCACTTCTTCAACAAAGTATACGGAGAGAGATGGTAGCGCAATGGTCTACAATCTAGCCAGTGCACTGAAATACCTCCATGGTCTCAACATTGTGCACAGAGACATTAAGCCAGAGAATCTCCTGGTATGTCACTTGTTTTGTCATGCTTTCCATTGCTTCATCCTCCACAAATGTAAATGTTTGTATGTAAATGTTAAGATGCCAAGGAGCTGAACAATCAGACATAGAACATGAATTTAGAATGACTGCATGCTTAAAATAAATCTCTTTCCATTAAATATTAATAGAGAGGGAAAGTGATCTGTGCTTAATGTGTGCACTAGACACTAGACCTATCATTTACATTTTGATTCCTGGCTCTGACTTGGATAAGCATAAAACAGGGTTTAAAAATGTGTTAATGAATTATTTACAATCCTAGTTTCAATTTAAAACAAGGGTTTTAATCCCTTTCTGAAGATCCCAGGGTTATTTGAAGTAAGATATTTCCTCTCCCATCGCCACATCTGGTAAAATCTTTTTGATGACTTCTCAGTATCATAGCTATAAACTCTGAGAGTACACTTATTTCCTCAGAAGGAACTATATTTCATTTCCATTAGTTCCCGTCAGGGACATAAATATCTACTGCTCTGTGCCTGATAGCAACAAATATTGTGGATTCTGTTTTACAAACTCCAAGTGGAAATTGGCAGTGGAGTGAGTGCCTTATTTCCTGCTGCTTTGTAGCTTATGTAGGCAGAGTATGCAAAAGGTTACTAAGTCACTGACAGCAGAGGTAGTGTTTAACACCCACATTGCACAGGTGTAAATAACTACCTACCATGCAAGGCACTGGACAACCAAGTCCAGAATCCACATCACTGGCACGGTGTCATCAGTAACTGGAAGCCTTATGTGTTGGGTTATTTAAGCTCTGTTTGTCAGTCCTGTTAATGGTATAATGAGATTGCACCAAAGGGGAAGCTGATAAAAGGGATTTATGTCTCTTACTCTAGCAGTGGCATTTGAACAAGCACAGACAACAGGGCTGGAACTTGCAAACTCTTAGGGTATGGCTACACTACTCAGCTTTTAGCAACATGGCTGTGCCCCTACAGCGCTGCCGCTAAAAACCACACAGTGTAGCTGCTCTTTGTCAGCAGGAGAGAGCACTCCTGCCAACAAAGCGCTTTTAGTTGGTAAAACTTTTGTCATTCGTGTGTGTGTGTGTGTGTGTGTGTGTGTGTGTGTGTGTTTTTAACACCCCTGAATGACAAAAGTTTGGCCGACAAAGTTCCAGTGTGGACAAACCCGTACTAAATTAAAGAGTCCTTTCTTACCCCAGCAGTCCCAATGATGACAGCGAGTAAGGATTTCCAGGACTCGGTCCTTCCTTTAGCAGTGAAATTTGAGGAAAAAAATATGTATTCAGACCTTACTTGATACATTTTTAGTTGCAAGGTATGTGGACATTGGGTTGTTGAGCTGTGGACACAGGGATTCTAACATGGGGGTTTTATTATTATTATTTATTTGGTACTCTTTATTTTGTGCAAGTATTGCTATTCTTCATGGATGATACTGATTTAAAAAAATTATACTAAATGTTACCTTATGTGAAGTGGCTATAATGTTGTATAAACACTGTGCAATCTAAATGAATAGTGACCCTTTAACAATAGAACCTGAAAATTTTCTGGCAAAAAAATACCCTTGGCAACTTTGAGGTAAGGGAGAGAAAAACAGAAGATGGTGGTTTTATCTTCAAGTGTATCTCAAAGC
Organism: Malaclemys terrapin pileata; assembly: GCF_027887155.1. Classification (NCBI taxonomy): domain Eukaryota; kingdom Metazoa; phylum Chordata; order Testudines; family Emydidae; genus Malaclemys; species Malaclemys terrapin. The sequence goes on along the minus strand of NC_071509.1, from coordinate 85,295,475 downwards.
TTAGCCATTCTGAAGATTGCATGTTCATGCTGAATTAATTTCAATATAGTGTGCTGGTCCAGAAGCAAACAAGAGTGTGCACAGTTTTAGTGGCAGCCTGTGGCATGCCATAGTTGATCTCGTTCATTTTAAAATAATAATGTGGTAACATCAGGATCTTGGGTGGATTGGAGTTGTGAGGCTAATCTGACATTTTAAGCCTCCATTAGTAATCGAATTGGGTATAAATAGGCACAAACACCCTTTTTGCCTAGAAAGCTTAACGAGATTACTCAACAGTTGCAAGTCTTATTCATTGTGATTGACATTGGCATGCATGTTAAGATAACATAATAGAAGTGCATGTAAATGTAAATGTGTCAATTGCTTTTATACTAACCAGTGTTTCAATTCTTAAACCTGAGATCATCCAGATGTCTGATTTTCATTCTTTTTACCAATCATACACTGCTGTGACCGGGGGAGGGGCTCCTATCATGCTGCCCCAGCCCCGGAGCTGCTGCGGCAGGGAGAGACACCTCTCCCTCCCAGGTGCTGCTGCAGGAAGAAAGAGCTCGGGGGAGTCCTCTCTCCCTGCAGTAGCCCCAGGGCACCCTCCTGCACCCCAAACCCCTCATCCCCGACCCACACCAGAGTCCACACCCCCAGCCGGAGCCCTCAACCCCCCCCAATCCCCGCACACACCTTAACCCTCTGCCTTGATTCTAAATAGATTTAAAAACAACAACAGGTATCACTATGAGAATTTTCAAACTACCACTCTTGTGAGAATTCCCTCTGGGCCTTTTGCTGGCTCTGCAAAAACAATTAACTAATGAATACTATTCCCAGACTTACGCTGACAATTGGTGATCCAGCTGTACAAAACTGGAAAGAAGCAAAACTTTTGTTCAGTTCTGAACACGGGTGGGAAAAAACCCTCCTCCATGCTTGTTAAACTGAAAAGGACCAAATGGAAAATATTTAACTTCAAATCTGTAACAAGTAATTCCAAATCATGGGTAGTTGGGTTTTTTTATATAAAAATCACTTGACAATATACTTTAGTTAGGATCCTACTGATCTGCTTGTAACTCTTCACTGAAAACTTGAAAATAAAATGTTCTCCCAATGAATCTCTCTCTCTCAATTTTGCAGAATTGTCCTCTTGTTACTCCCCCCCCCCTTTTTTTTTTAATGTCACAAATTGTCTTCATTTTGTTTGTTTCCTTCCTGCTTGCACAGGTATAGCATATGTCATTGTTGATGCTAGCAGGAATATGTACCCGTTAGTTGCCATTATTGGAATCCTTAGATTATTATTTAGTCAACACTAGTTTATTTAAGAAATTTAATAATTTGTAATGTATGTTAGTAGGTGGAAAATATTGTGTGAGGTTATTGGAAAATGAGTGGCTTTTAAAACACACTGTGACTTTGCAAATAAAAATATAGTTATATAAGTAAAGGTTGACTATGGCATGCTAATTTAACTTGCTCTCTTCCTCAATTGTTGTTTTTTTTTTTTTTTTTTTTACTGTAATCATATTCACTAGGGCAAGCAAACATGAATAAGTAGATCGGGCATAGTTATCACTTACAAACAATGGGCCCAATTCTGGCCACTCTTGCATAGGTGTGATTTCTCACTGAGGCTCCAGCCCTGCTAACACTCTCATGTAACTCTACCCACATGAGTTGTTCCATTGGCTTCAGAAGGAGTAGTTGCATGAGTAAAGCTATGCACATGTGTAAGTATTTGCAAGATTGGGGTTTTTGTAAGACATTACTTACTCATTTTAGTCATTATTACTGCTTACATCAGTGAAGAGAGGGAAAAATTAGGCCCAGTTTTTAGGAAAAAACAATAGACATTTTGTTAAAATATGTAAAACAATAGTTCGCCCTTCAGCTACATAAATATGGGGAGGGATCTTGTCCCTAGCCTCTGTTTGCCAGAAGCTGGGAATGGGCGACGGGATGGATCACTTGATTACCTGTTCTGTTCATTCCCTCTGGGACACCTGGCATTGACCACCATCGGAAGACAGGATACTGGGCTAGATGGACCTTTGGTCTGACACAGTATGGGCGCTCTATGTTCTTAACATCCTGTCATCTGTAACAATATTATCTGTGCTATAAATGGCAGCACATGTTACTAGGTAGAAACTTTTATGTCCTATCCGGATCAAGAATAGGGCTAAATTCTTCAATCTTTAGAAGATTTTTATGATTTTTGATAATGCAGGGATAAAGAAATGTAAGTTCAGCTCTTGTTGTGGGGCCATAGAAGTCAGCAGTGTATTTGATTAGTCCCAACCAGAGTAGCTTTTATATATACGATGAGCATCAATAGTTAGAAATGCTTTATTACTGCTATAATTTTAGCCAGATCCCAAAAAGAACCCTTACAACATTATAAGGCTTATTATACATTCCAGAAATCTCTGTGTACAGAAATGATTAGAGGAACTACATGCAGGAATTTGCTCAGAGGCTGAATGTAATGAGTAGTTTTAAACACCAATACTTCTAAATCAGATTTAAGTGCAATTTGTAAATGGGCCAATCTCATTTGAATTTACTCTGGTAAATTTGGTATTTACAGTACTGAAGACTAACTCCATTTAAGTTAAAGTAGTTACTCAAGGTTTACACTGGTGTAAGTGAAAACAGAGTCTGGCCCAGATTATTCTCATCTGCAAGAATAATAAAGTGTCACTGTTGTGCCTGTATATTTATTCCAGTCACTTTGAGAAGTTATTGTGTATTGCTGCCTCGGTGACTTGGAAGATTTACAACAAGCAGTAACAATTCCTGTTTTATAAATCAACTGTCAGCAATCCAGGGAGCAGTTCTAATAATGCTCCAGAGTGTCTGTATACAGTGTAATGTGTTAGGGGCCCCTCTTTTCAAGTAGTCTGGTAATAGGCTTTTCTTTCAATTTTGAATGGTGATTTGAGTGTTGTGGATTACAGAAAACAGTTGCTAAATGATGTCTTTGATACGGTCTTCAGGTGACCCATTGGGATTCAGTGCATGCAAAGACTTATATTTTTAGAACTGTCCTTGAAGCATTTAGTGCAAATGAAAATGTGTGTGTGTGTGTGTGTGTGTACATTTCCACATAACATACATTCCTTGATAATCTATCCAATAATTCCATAAACATGGAAGTTTAAATGTGCATTTTGTACCTAAATTATGAAGATCATGCATTTGCATGCTTAAGTAGTCATGGGCAAACCTGTGGACCTTTATGTCCTCAGTAGGGCCTGCATTCCTAAGTGCCACCTTTAGAAAATGCAATTAAATTGCTTTTGTAATTACCTTTGGTGTCCCTTGAGCAACAAAGAGTGGGGAGAGTATAGTGCATTGCTCTCTAAATCAGAGGTTCCCAAAGTGGGGGACGGGCCCCCCGGGGGAGGTACAGAATGTATTGTAGCGGGGCGTGAGAAGCTTTAGGAAAAAGAAACGTACTGCACACATTTTACCCACAGAAATGACACAATTTTTTGTGGGTTAGTCATGGCATAAATAGCAAATTTAGCAAATGTGTTACACATCTGTGAAATGTACTGTTTATGCCATGACCAACCCGTGACAAATGTGTGATATCTCTGCCAAATTTCTCAAACTAGGGGCCTGGACTTGAAAGGGGGTCAAAAGCCTATTGGGGTATTGCGATATTGCCACCCTTACTTTTGTGTTGCTGCTGGCAGGCGGTGCTGCCTTCAGAGCTGGGTGCCCAGCCAGCAGCCATGGCTTTCCGGCTGCCCAGCTGCGAGGGCAAAGCAGCAATACCATGCCACCCTTCTGTGTTGCTGCTGGTGGGAGGTGCTGTCTTCAGAGCTGGGCACCCGGGTAGCTGGGCACTGCTCTCCGCTCTGCCTTCAGAGCTGGGCCAAAAGACCAGGATTCACAAGGGAAACCATATTTCACATTACATGATTTTCATGGCCACAAATTTGGTAGACCCCCACATATCGAGTCTTCATCTGGCACTATGCATTTAACTTTAGATGGCGAATTTTGGCAGATTTCTGTTAAGTTTGCATAGCATTATACAAAGTTGTTGCCATCTGTTGTTTAATCCACTTGTTACGACGTGGTGTGCACACTTAATTGAAGGTAGAAAGGGATTTCTGGATAGCTGTCTCAAGCATCCAACCCAGGATGGAATTGCTCTGCTCCCAAAAAAGGCACACCCATCACGCTAGTAACAACAGTATGATGCAAATAAGCAATATCTCACTTAAAATTTACATTACTATATATTTAAATGGCTCTGTTTGAATCATTGCATTACTGTTTTTAATGTTTAGTGAGTGTCGCATCTTGGGTTTTTTATCAGTATAGGTACTTGTGTGGCAGGGGAAAGGCATAAACTACTAGAGACACAAAGAAGGGGGACATGATCAAATACGTTTGATAACCACTGTTCTTAAATGTATCTGTTTGTGTTTATGGCTGCTTTTTGGGTAGGTTTCTTTTAGGGAGGGGTTCAGTACTTTGGCAAATATGTGGAGTTGCTTGACATAGGGAATACAGACTTCTGAGAAAGATAAGCACAGAGTTTCCATGTTGGATATGGACTCTTTAAAGAAAAAAATATAGTTTTAAATACCTACATTTAAATATATTATACACAAAAGGAAAACTCAGAGGCCCAGTTCAGGATTGGGAGTCCGAGTGTGATAGGCACTGTCCGTACACATAAGATAGAGTACTTGCTCAAAGAGTTTACAATCTCAAGACAACACAGATGGCATACAAGTAAAGCGAACAGGTTGATGATAGGTCTTGAGCGGGTTGAAGGAGAGGGAGGCAGTCTTACACATCAGACTGGTGTGGGGCAGGTTCTGTGCGTAAGTGGCAGCATGGAAAAAAGCAGAGACACGTTTGTGGGACAAGTGGACATTTAAAGTTGGCAGTGTTGGCTGAGTAGAGGGCAGAGGCGGCTGATATAAGATACTAGATCTGTTGAGTAGACAGAAAGGAGCAGAGATGTCAAGAGCCTTGAATGTGAGGACAAAAAGCTTGAACTTGGTGTGTTGGAAAAGTAGGGGGCAGTGTGTGTTGGGGGGGGAGATTAACAGTAACATGGTCAGAACAGCAGGCAAAGATTTTAGCAGCTGCATTTTGAATGCAGTGGGTGATGTGGATGGCAGGGAGGCCATAGAGAAGATATTTGAAAGGCATTTTATAAAATGCAGAGCGTAGTGGTCTAGTATTCTGAGGAAGAACTCCAGAACTCTAGTCCTGTCCGTTACACTAACCATTGCTCTGGCAATAAACACCTTGCAAGGGAGTTATGAAAATTTAATATTTAAACCTTCATTTAGAGTGTAATCTTCTCCAGGCAGGAACCTGTCTTTTACACCTGTCCTTCAGCATGAGCAATACATCATTCTAGAGCATGCTCAGGATGGAAAGCACTATATAAGTGAATAGTATTACTAAAAGCAATAGGAAATTGGTTCTAGATTTTTAGGAGTAGGTGGGGACTAGATCTATCAAGAAACAGAGCAAAATCTATTTTAAAAATCCTTTAGATTTATTTCCTTTCTCAAATTGAGTCTTACCCCATCAGAACTTTCCAAGAGAGAAAGCTCCTCAAGCACAAAGATGAATCACAGCACTGGAAGTCCAAGCCTTCAAGAATCATGGAGCAAAACCAAAGTGGATAGCTTAAGAATCTCTCTTCTCATCACATTATATCATGTTCAGCCTTTGCTGTTTTACTCCCTCATGTATTGGAAAAATATCCTTCAATCCCTGTTGTGTTTTTGCTAACCCCAGGTATGCGAGTATTCAGATGGAACAAAGTCCTTGAAGCTAGGGGACTTTGGACTGGCCACAGTGGTTGAAGGACCCTTGTATACAGTCTGTGGCACCCCTACATATGTGGCTCCAGAAATCATTGCAGAGACAGGGTGAGGATACAGCAGTTTTGTCTCCTAAGTTGGTGTGTAAAAGAAAGTTTATTACTGTCTGTGTGTGTGTGTGTGTGTGTGTGTGTGTGTGTGTGTGTGTGTGTAAAAGGGCCAAATTTTGACCCTTGGTAAATATTTGATTTCACTGCTCTGTGGATGTGGGTCATTTAAACTGGTCTTCAGCTGCTTGTCTAATGAGTGCAATATATCAGCCTCTTCCATATATATTTCCTCTGATACCACTCTGCAAAATATTTGTGTGTGCACATGTAACTTAGATAAGAGATGCTGCTGCAGCTAACTGCTTAATTGGGAAGATGGCTCTGACTCTGTCTCAAAGATTCTGGAAGTAAATCACAGACCTCTTGGTTGGGGAGTAGGTGATAGTTGGCATGAATAATTTGGATTTTCTAATATCAGATTGTTTGATGCACTGTTGCTCTTGCATTGCACAATTGTTGAAAAGTATTTTTGAGAGCGGTGAGAGACCAAGATGTCAAAGGGTATTTGATCCACCTGCAGAGCTAGAAAAATCAGAGAAAATGTGACATGTTTTGACCTACAGTATTTGTATTCATATGTTTAAAAAGAAAAGTCCTAGTTCTTCATCCTAGTGTTACTCATTCATACAGGAGACTGAAGACTTGGAAGCTTGCTCCCCAGTTTGGCAGTGTCTGGGAATGATGCAGAAGCAGTTTGTCCACTGTGGCAGGAGAGGGAAAGGATTTCCCCCTCTCTCTCAACAATATCCTCCTTTGATTATTATGGGCTGGTGCTGAAAAGAATCTGAATCAGACCAGAAAGCTATTGACTGTTCCATGGAGACTGGGGGATTGTGAACTAAAAACAAAGGAAAATGTGGGATCCTCGGGGCTCTCAATACTCTGGAGGACAACCAGAAAAATATTGACTAGATGCCCCTCTTGTTATACTCCGTGGTATTAATTGAAGGACAAACTCCACTTCTATGAAATGCTAATACATCTGCCTTTGGCAGACTCTCAGTATGTATTAATTTAAAAAACAACTAACTAGAGGTGACACATTTTGGAAGCTTGCACAAGTAACACGTTTTCTTATTTTACAGATATGGCTTAAAGGTGGATATTTGGGCTGCAGGTGTGATCACATACATACTGCTTTGTGGATTCCCACCTTTTCGCAGGTGAGTTTAGTTCCAGGTCAAAGGGAAGATAGTAAAGAATTAATTACCCAAAGATTTGTTCAAATAAGGGGGAAATCTGATTCCCCTTGCACCCCCTGCCCCCCCCCCCCAGCAATAGTTGGCTCCAGCTGTTTCCAAACTATTATTTTCCCCAAGTTTTTTTCTCCTTTTCTAACTGGCTTTAGCTGCCCCTAGTTTAGATATCACCCTGCCCTTTTGCCGGCTGTCACTTTTTCAGTATTTTTCTGTGCACAAGAGAGAGAAGCGCATTCCTGCCTATTTAAAAAAAATAAATAAACAACAGGAGTGGGTGGCCAGCTGTCAGGTGTGTAGGGGTGTCTTACTGTGAGAAGCCAGCTTTCTTTGTCCCTTTGTCCTCCAATCCCATACTCCAGCAAGAGCTCAGTGCAGTGAGAATGTATTGTACACCCTCTAGTGTTTGCAGCTGGCAAGTTCAACTTACTGTTTTTATCTTGGAGAAGTGGTCACAGGTAAATGATTCCAGTTAGCAACATTCATTCAAGTATCTTATTTCTATTAGTTGAGCTCTGTAGATGATTGTTTTCAATCTCATTACAAACTTGGTGTCCATCATATGAAAGAGTTTGTAATCAGTGAATCAAAAATTTGTTATGGTTACTCTGCATGTCCAGCATATAATATCCATACTTTGATTTAATATCAACACACTTTTCTTTTCTGTGATTGTTTGGGATGGGAGTAAAATAAAGTAAAGTAACTGGAACTTTGGGAGAGAAGGAACCAGAAACCACATTTTAAATCAGGAAGTATCTAATTTTTATTATCAGGTGACCAGAGTTATCCATTATATATCATTGCCTGTGTTTTTTCAAGGGCATGGGATACAATTACACAACAGAGGGCACATCTAGATTAGCTTTACTAAAAGTTAAAATTCGCCACTCTGTGGCTATGTTGTTCCTCCCAGCTTATTTTTAAATAATTGTGGAAAGGCAAAGAAGTTGCTGTTTAGTTCTACAATTTGTTTTTCAGATACAGTTGACTGGTTAGCAATGTTTAGCTTGCGCTTCAAAGATGTACCATATAATTACAATTATTCTGCCTGCAATAATCAGGTGTGAACAAATGTAAGAGAATCTGAGCAATATTGTTAGAGATTTAAATCACTAATCAGAAGTGAGTACAATTGTAAAATTGGTCCCATCTTATTCAACAGATTTGCTGTATATTCTGTTCCTTCCCGCCCCACCCCTCTTTTTGGCATTATAGGGACTATTTCTTTCATTGTTATGGATTATGCCAGTGGCACAGGTTGTTAAATTCAACATGGGATTGAATTAATCCCAGGTTTTCCTAATCCTCTCTGTGTATTTAAAAAAAAATTGTCAGATTGGCTCACAGGAGAGGATCACATCATTGCTGCTGGTGTGCCTACATCGCTTGCCTATTGTGGCTGGTCCTCTGGAGCTCAGGCAAAAGAAAAGACTAACTTGATTTATTTTTCCTGCCCAGCACCAGCAGCAGATTGTACCTTGTCTGTTACTGCACAGATGATTGTCCTCATGTTATCAATGCAAACTCTATTTGAATGGGAGACAAACTGAGGCCTTTCTCCTGTATATTGCCTCCCCATCCTCACCACTACTGACAGGATAACTATGCTGTAATACTGCCAAACGTACACTCCTAGAGTACAAGGTGTCAAACTGGGGCAAACTTCTGTAATAGTTGATGTGAATTTTGCTTCTTCACCACCTCAAAAATGTAACTTTAATGCCTGTGTGACAAAAATTACCCCTTTCTCTTGTTCTCTTCCATTGTTACTCATCCACAGTGAGAACAATCTTCAGGAAGATCTCTTTGATCAGATCCTCATTGGAAAACTAGAGTTTCCCTCTCCGTACTGGGATAACATCACTGACTCAGCTAAGGTACTGAAATAAGTTAGGAACCCAGGGCTTCAAGCTGTGAAATTGTTTGACAAGCCAGTGGGAGCATTGTGCCTTCCTGGCTACACTGAATCTATACTATTGTTGACTATATTCCAAACCCTAGTACTCTTCAGAGCATGGCAGTGATGAAAATGCAGGTCTCACAACCCTACTTTCTGTGTGAATGATTGTAACAGAATGTTGATTACATTCAGTGAGCACTGCATGTAGTTTAGTTTATTTAATGATGAGGGTTATATTAGGTTCAGTGCTTCAGCTGCAGTATAAGTATCTCTCCAAATTTTCCCCCCTCATCACCCTTTTGAGAGAGGGCTGCTTGCTACATGGACTGGACACTGTTCATTTCACCTGTTCCCATTTCACCTTTGGACTAGAAGCATTAAGCTGGCTAGAGCTCATTCAGAGGCAAATAGCTGATTTGCCAGTTAAGTAAAGTATTGGTAAGATACCACTTGCCTTTACATGACAATCTATGAAATCAAAAGGATGTCAGGACCCCCAATTTGAGAAACGCTGGTCTGGCCCCATGAAATATGGTCTTTTGTGTGCTTTTACCCTCTGGTATACAGATTTCATGGTCCATGATGCGTTTGATATTCATGGCCATGAATTTTTTAGGGTCCTAGCTATAGTAGTGGTTCTGTGAGTGATGTGTACATGATTGTTCATAGGATTCAGCCAGAGTCTAGGGGCACATGGGTGCATTGCAGATGAAAATCACAGTTATCGAAAGAAAGAAATTGGCTCCATTGCTCTCAATGGCCATTGGCTAGAGTGGCATTGATGATAGCCTCATAAAAGACCATAGTCCCAATTCTTCCTTAAGATAAATCTGTCTTGCACTACTCTGAGAGCCAAAGCAACCCTAAAGCCAGCAAGTCTAGCCCCAGCCTAGGAGCGCATTCACACAGCTTACAGTTTTCATAGCCGTGTTTTCCCCTTTCCTGGCTGTTAGTATATGAAGTGTGGCCAGGGGTTTCCAGTTTTCAGCTGCCAAAATGGTTCCTTCCTCAAATCAATTGGCAGTTTGCACAAAAGAGAGCAGCTGTCAAACCAGCACCAAGCAGCCTCAGGGGTGGCCCTTCTGCTCTAAACTTGAACTGAGTACAATATGACTAGCCTGAAGCATCCTGCCCACTATCCCTGGCTCGTATTCTTGCTGCGTAATTTGCTGAGAGAGTCATTTTCCAGAACTGGAGGGTGAACAAAAGCCTCCTAATTACACATGTATTGTTTCTCCAGAGAAGTTGCTGTCTACTAGAATAAGTCTCATTGGAATGTTCTTCATTAGTACATAAAGCAAGAGACAATCCTGAGGCTACAGAAACTTTCCAAAAAAATGGGGCAGTTGAGTTTTAATAATGGGAATTATTTGACATTAATTAGTTTCTTCATGAGTGTTATTTTTGTGTCTGGAACCTGCATCTGCACCAGTAAGTTAGTTGTCAGTTGCAAAGGAGGAACTTGAATTAATAAATTTGATAAAAGTTGGAGATGAAAAGTTACCTACTGTTCATAACTTCATTGGCTGCCGTTTGTGTGACTAGGCTCTTAAGATTTACCATGGCTACAGACCCACTTGTGACAGTACTAAACAGGTTAACTGCATATTTCTATGGCACTTCTAAGGCCATCTATTGTATAGCCTCTGAGCATTTCAAAGGCCTTGAGTCAACAAAGCAGTTAAGCATATACTTACAGTTAAATGTATGGTGAAATCCCAGTGACTTCCATGAAAAGTAAGCACATCAGCCCTCTAGACAATGCCCCCCTTTTTCCTGGCCTAACTCTGTCTGGAGATTCCCTTTTCATGGTAGGAGGGATCCTTACAAGATTGGTCAGGCTGGCTAATGACCCCTTTGTGCTTCTGGAGCAACACAAAGTAGCCATACCAAAGCAAAGAAACTAGCCCATAGTATAGATAATTAAAATTAACTAACAGTGGGTGCTGTCAGTCATTCCTTTGGAATAGAATTCTTAAGTGCTCTGTGCTGATGGGTAGCTTTCATTTTCCAGCAGTAAAGGAATGGTATCATCATCTTAAATGTTTACAGATGGTTCTAGTGATAGCGCTTAAAATAAAAAAATTATCTTTGTGTATTAGTTTACTCTCTATACAGTTAAATCATCCCTGCTAGTAATAGCTTTAAAATTCCAGGCTCATAAATGCACTTGGCTTTCGGTACAAGCTGGTGCTCTTGGTAGGTGCTTTTTGCTCTGCTATCTTCCTCATCCCCACTGAGCCCTCTTCAGCAGCTTTATCCTCTCTCTGTAAATTACTCAAACACTATGTGCCCTGTCACTTGATGGTTACAAAACATTATGGGACTTTCTTTTTGCATGAGGGTATCTGCATATGTGCTGTACCCAGAGGGTTTAGGGAGGATGCAGTTCCATTCTGACTACTCTGTCCATGCTGCCTGCATGTATGTACAGAAGAATACATTTTATATTACAGCTGTAATTTAGAGTGTGAGGGTGAAATCCTGTCCCCCTGGGAGTCAAATAGGAGTTTTGCCATTGACTTCAGCAGGACCAGGATTTCACCCAGGTAGTGGAAAAACACCATTTTGAATGCTGGGAAGAATTCAATGCAAAAGCTGCTTCACATTTTAATATTCCCTCTCTTCTCACTCTTTTGTTTTTCAGGAGTTAATTAGTCTGATGCTACAGGTAAACGTAGAAGCTCGATATACAGCAGCACAGATCCTAGGCCATCCCTGGGTGTCCGTGAGTAAACTCTGCATTGTACTTGTCCCTAATTAGATATATAATATTAAGCTCTAACTGTAATAGTGCTGTCAGAAGTTGCTTGATAAACAGAATTGGGCAAGCTGAGTTCTATGTCCCACATCAACAAAGAATGAACTGCCTATAAATGACACCGCAGAGGCAGTTATACGCTGAAGTCTACCCTTCTGCTGCACAGAGGTTATTGTGGGCTGTCTTTTGAAGCAAATGAAACTGAATTTACAAAAAAGCTCACAAGAATAAGGGATGGAGAGCATTCAACTGGACAACTTCTTTTGCTAACATGATGATGCTTTAGAGACACAACTAGTGTAGATAGCCAATATGTTGGCTGTTTACCCAATAGCATAGGATTTTATCATTCTATATTGCTACATAAGGAGGTGGGCGGAAACTTTATATTCCAGTGGAGCAGGGTGAGGGTTTTTTCCTAACAGAAAATAGGTTAGAAGGCATTGGGTAGCCCCTCTGATCCCCCTCTGTAGCACCAAAAATGCCCTCCATCCCAGACAGGCATGCTTGTGGCAGAGAGGCCTTATGGGTAACTCAAGTGCCTGTTTTTGAAATTTGGCCCAAAACATGGTGCTCACATAATACATATATGGCAGCACCAGTACCTGCTTTGATGTATAATGTGTAGTCAGTGACATACTTTACATGCACAGTTAATCTGTGTGTAAAATGAAGAGGCACAATGTAGGGTCCCATTTTCAAAAATGTAACAACACTGTTTGTGTGTCCATAGGGAGAGACTTCCCTGGCGTCCATCTTTTGTGATCCTAATGTAGGAGATTAGTAATAAATAATAAACTGATCTCACCTACCAACAGTAATAATCAAACGTTTATTTTCAGATTCATTTCATAGTGTAAAGAACGAGGAGTACTTGTGGCACCTTAGAGACTAACAAATTTATAAGCTTTCCTGGGCTAAAAGCCACTTAAATGGATGCATGCAGTAGAAAATACAGTAGGAAGATGTGTATACACAGAGAACATGAAAAAATGGGTGTTGCCATTCCAACTCTAACTAGACTAATCAAGTAAGGTGGGCTATTATCAGCAGGAGAAAAAAAACTTTTGTAGTGATCATCAGGATGGCCCATTTCAAATAGTTGACAAGAAGGTGCGAGTAACAGTAGGGGAAAATTAGCATGGGGAAATAGTTTTTACTTTGTGTAATGACCTATCCAGTCCCAGTCCTTATTCAAGCCTAATTTAATGGTGTGTCCAGTTTGCAAATTAATTCCAGTTCTGCAGTTTCTCGTTGGAGTCTGTTTTTGAATTGAAGAATTGCGACTTTTAGGTCTGTAATTGAGTGACCAGGGAGGTTGAAGTGTTCTCCGACTGGTTTTTGAATGTGTTAATTCTTGATGTCTGATTTGTGTCCATTATCTTATTCTTTTGCGTAGCCACTGTCCGGTTTGGCCAATGTACATGGCAGAGGGGCATTGCTGGCAATAAGGACTGGGAGTGGATGGGTCATTACACAAAGTAAAAACTATTTCCCCATGCTAATTTTCCCCCTACGAAAGCTTATGCCCAAGTAAATTTGTTAATCTCTAAGGTGCCATAAGTACTCTTGTTCTTTTTGCTGATACAGACTAACACGGCTGCTACTCTGAAACATTTCACAGTGTGTCATTCTGTGAACTTTCAGGCTGGAGCACTAAGCAAAATTGGTGCAATTTACCTCGAAAGAGAAGAACTCAAATTAAATCCTTGTTTTCTGAGAATTATAAAAGAAAAAAAAAAAGTATTGCTGGTGAATAACTGCCCCCATTTGTTTAGCCACTTAACAAATATTGTATGGATATAAATAGTCAATGCACAATGTATGGAAATTAAAGATCATCATTAGGCTTTATTTAAATACTCTTAGGTCATCAGCATTTTAATGGCTGTTGCTCTTGTGTAAAAACATACATGTTACATTTAATGCCAGGAGTTGTTGGCAGGTGTCTTGTCATGGCACACTCGTAATATAGTGTCCTCCATTAACCTGAAAAACAAAATACCACATTTTAAGCCAAAGTTTCTGCTGCCATATGCAGCTCACTTGAGCTCAATGTAAACTGTTTCTCAGCAGCAGAAGACTTTAAAAAGAAAAAAGGTTGACACACTCTCTATGCAGCCCAGCAGTTATCCCAGGATGAAGGAAAATCACTTCTGTCGATTTTATTTGTAATTTTTCTATTTCCAAACACTTTCTTTTTTTAATCCCAAACCTAAGGAGTAGTGTGTGTGTGTGTATCGTGTTTACACAGGATGATGCCTTGCAGGAGAATAATATGCAAGCTGAAGTAACAGGTAAACTGAAGCAGCACTTTAACAACATGCTACCCAAGCAGAACAATACGACCGCTGGGGTCTCTGTCATCATGGTAGGCAAATGCAGTATTTTTATGTGTAGATATGACTTTGTATACTTGTCTAACACGTTTTAACCCGGGAGTAATTATTTAAAGAACAGAGTGGTACAAATGCACTAACAAGCATGGTATTGTTTGTGTGTGTGTGTAATCCTAGTCTATACATCATGTATTATGTCCCCCATTTCAATCTGAGTGGGTCACTGCTCAGGAGCAGCCAGGTCTGTATTGAGGTGCATTAGCTGAGCTGTAGATATTTCTTTTAAAAACACACTCTCTCTCTCTCTGTCTCTCTCTCTCTATGCAAAAAATACTTCATTAAAGCTCACCTGCTAGTTTGGAAATCACTGAAATCTTTTCCACTTCATTTTAATGGTTGTTTTCTTGTAGCACCTTTTGTCTCCACGACTAAATTTTCTGGAGCAAATATTTTATCTAAAACCCACTTCCTCATCATAAAGTGTATTTAATCTTTTGGATGTTTCCCAGAGTTATGATTGGCCCTATCTAATCTCTGCAAATGAACGTTATCAGAGGCCAGACTTGGTAGGAAACATGGATGCATTAAGATTCTTCTCTATAAAATTCATCTGAATTGAATTTACAAAAGTTGTGCCAAAAAAAAAATCAGACAACAGTGAGCTGTGTGGGTGAGCTCAGCCCAGCTCCATTTCACCAGTAAACGTGTTACTGACTAGTCATCACTGCTGTGCTCCAACAACTATGCAGACTGAGTTACAAGTTCTCACCCCTGCAAGTGGTTGTCTTTTTCCCAGCCCAGGGTTGGAAACTATGGCACAAAATGTGTCTTCAGATACCTTAAAGAAGTTATATTGCACAGCTATATATTTGCCATACTGAATATGCCACTCTGGCAACACAGCACTTGCAGTTGACTTAGTTAGTAGCCAGAGATGATTTTTTTCCCACTGTATCAATTATATATGATGGCCTAGTAAGTGTAATATCACTGTCCCACTTTAATAAAATTTGTAGTTGTCTGCATGTGGAAAAATTATTTAAATCTGCCCACTTACATTGTTCATGTACATATATATATGAATTGAATAGGTGACAAGTTCAAAAGTAGGAATTGTAGTAACATCAAAATACTCACAAGAGTGAAGACAATATTGATTTCAGGTTGATGCTGTTCTCTACATTTCATTTGACAGTTTGACTTGACAGTTTGAGAGGGACTTCAGAGCTTCATTCTTTATACAGTTGAGACTGGATAAGCCTGAAGCTGAAAGCTGGTACAAAATTTAATAAGAGCAATTTTAATTCTAACACTCAGCCCCTCTCCAATTTGCATGCCACTTAAGCTTGTCTCAAATCTCTGACACAGTACAGCATCTGGCTTCTTCTTGGTGTGGGTTTTTTCTGTTACCTATGTAGCCAATGAAAACTTATTTTTGTTTATCTTCCTTTAACAAGTAGTAAGGAAAATTCATATCTGCCTAGTTCTGTAACTGAATATGCAGGGAAGACTAGGGATAATGTCTGAGTTTTCTATTAAGATACTTAGTGGAAAAAAGAACCTTATAAGAATTTAGTCCCAAACCTTTTTTCTGGTTTATCTACAGTTCAGAGTTTGTGTTATCAAGTCCCTTAAACGTAATGTAGCATCACAAAGCCATATCGCTTTTTCTTTTATGTGTGAGGAAACTGTTCAATGAAAACCCTCTATAGCATGATGTAGCCACTTAGTTCTAATACAGGTTCTTTGAAAACTTTTTGAGAAGAAGTTCAGCCGCAGTTAGTACAGATACGATACAATGAGGAGTCCTTGTGGCACCTTAGAGACGAACAAATTTAACACGGATGACACCATCATGTGGTAGATAAGTGGAACTGCACAAGAAATCTGGTTCCTGCTGCCTTCAACAGGAAAAGCACTATTTCTGCTGCTAAGAATGTCTTGCTGTAAAATCCTTTTTTAAGAATTTCAGTATTTTTAAATCTAAATTTGTTTCAATGATGATAGTTCTGCTTAAAAGTAAGTGTAGTTTCTATCCCTTGCTTCCTTCCTTTCCCAATGCCTGCATTGCTTTCCTCTGAGTAGGTCCAAGGCAATGGTATGTACTAACGGCAATGTTTTGTTCTGCTGCACAAAATACATGTTCTGAGTTTGACAAAGAGAAAAGGAGAAATAATAGCTATCCTGAAATGGGCAGAATTTTAGAACTGCATAAAAGTGAAAGAACATCTTTCAGTGATGTTCCAGATAAACATTTGCCATTTTACTTGGTGACTTTTATATCTCTGAAACTTTTCTGCAAATCTAGGCAGAGTGGTTATTTTTCACCTTGCAAAACATCAGATTTTGTGAAAGGGAAGGTTGGAGGCAAGATGGCCCATACTGCTTCCAAGTAAATGGCTATCTTTGAAAAATGTGTGTGCCTTCGAGCTTGTCTACACATTAAAGCTAGTCCAGAATAAGGTAAGTGTAACTTTAACTATTCCTGATTTATTCTGGACTAACTTTCACAAGAGGGCTTGTGAGCAGTGTTATCCAAACAACTCCCCAAGCCACCCAATTATAGCTTTGGGACTATATAGCAGAATGTAGGGCAGGAAAGAAGTGGGCAAGCATGAGAGTCAGCACCTAGTAAGTTTGATCCATTGATGCTTATGGCCTCTATGCTGCTCAGAACCAGTCATTGGAGTGATCAGCAGTGTAGAATAATCTCCCTCAGGAAAAACATCATTAAACCTGCTGAGCTGGGCCCCAGCCAGTTGCAAATAGGCTTCAATACTGACTTAGTATTTGGTTACCTAACTGAAGATGCTCCCTTTGGTTACCTAACTTAGGGACAGGCCCTCCAGTTAACTTGAAGATACTTCTGTAAATTAAACTTTTAGTTAGTTTAATTTATCTTGCAGAGGTGTCAGGTACTTTAAAAAAAAAAATCTCAGGGCAGATACTCTACAATTCCCCTAGTGCATCTTAATCCCCCATGCTTCCACTGCTATGTTGTTAATTATCCAACAACTATTTCCAGTAACATACAGCTTCATGCAAATTTAACACCCATAAAAGCATGAGAGGAAGAGTGTTCTAGTTTAAATGAGAAAACAAATTCCTGAGAACCTCCATTGCAAGCTCCTTTGGCTACCTGGGATATGTCACAGGCTTATTAAATGTGTGGGCTCCTTGTTAAAATATTGGCAGCACAGTCACACTCTGAATTTTGGTGAAAATGAATCCTTAGAACTTACTCCCCATATGGTGGTGTAACCATGCCTGCCTGCTTATCCACATCAGACTTGTAATAATAAAAAAAAAAAGTTAAAACTCTGTAAGTACTTCATCAAACTTGGTTTTATTAATGACCTGCTGGATGCTGTGGTGTGTATAGGAAATAAGTTATCCCTCTGATCACCAAAACACCCTACAATTCATTAAGATTTCTGATGTTATTTCTCCTTTTTCTGAGTCTAATGCATGCCCCAAATGTGTGTGTTGTGCAATGTTTTAATGGGGTAGGTAATATCGGTCATTGATGTAACTGTTTTTGTCTTTTACCTTCCTTTTTAGAACACAGCTCTAGATAAGGAAAGTCAGATTTTCTGCAACAAGCACTCTCAGGACTCTAGTAGAGCTGGTATGCAGAAAACTTCTGTGATTATTGCAGCTCAAGATCCTTATGTGGCTGGGTCCAAGAACCTCTCCACTGCTTCTTCTGAGCCAATCAAATCCCCCACACAGCCTGACTCAGCATGTTATGACAATGCTGGGGAACAGCTCGCTCTGTAGAAGTGACTTAAACCAAAGCCAACTTCTAGGCCAGTAGACCCCTTCAACTTAATAAACATCCATCACAGTTGTGGTTTTTCAGTTTGCTCCCAATCTCTTGTGGCAAGCCCCAGGCAGACTGTCAATAGGCAGGTGGGTGAAGTGTGGGCTGTAGCTTTGAGTGCTCTTCCAGCCTTTGGGAAGAAATTCTGAATGTTTAGATTTGTTTTTATCATTCGAGTTGGTTTAATTAAATGCATTTCTCATACCCTAGGAATCTGACTAGCTTAACCTAACGTGTAGTTAAACAAGAACATAATGTGGATGAACAGTTACAAGTCCTCACATATACACAGACTCTCCCAGTCAACACCTTGTTCCCAGAAAAGGTGTATGCCCACAAAAAGCTGTATTTCTCTCCTGTCCTAGTGGCTACAGTGAGTTAAGTTTCCATGAAAAACTTGAGTGGATTAACTGTACAATATTGAAAGACAAGCTTCTCAGAGAAGGGGTCCTTTTTCTTCAATACCAGACTTCAGGATAGTGTTTAGATAAGAAATTCAAGTGACTTTGGATGTAATAACATGAACTCTGGGCATTTATTGGTCTGAAGACTGCAGTCAAGGTAGCTTTTTCAATCTAGCTATTGTGTACCCTCCCCTCACAACTACAGTATGTATTAGAAACAATAAAACTTCTTTGAATGGAAAGCTTGCTGCATGCTACATAAGCTAGGATGGAGCAGTTCTAGGACAAGCTGACTAATAGAAGAACTACCATTAACCACGTAAATAGCTGCCAATATTTTATTACCATCCCCCTCTTCATCTAGTGCAGGAACTGGAAACCATAATGGGGGAGACACTGATCTGCAGTCAAGGATGGAAGGTGTTTTATCTTTATCATACTGCTGAGTTCAATAGTGTATGTACTCTGCTTATTCATTTCCTCTGCTTGTTGATGAGAAAAATTGGTCCTAGCTCATTTTCTGTTAGCTTTTACTTTCTACTAGAATTGTAACAGACCTGCAATAATAAACTTTCTTCATTAAAAGAATAATTAGTCATTTATTCCTGTGAACTCAATTTCCGGACAAGGCTGGCAGGATCAGTGAGGAACAACGGTCCCCCTTAAGTCTCTTAGGCCTGGTCCCCACTAACCCCCCACTTCGGACTAAGGTACGCAAATTCAGCTACGTTAATAATGTAGCTGAATTCGAAGTACCTTAGTCCGAACTTACCGCGGGTCCAGACGCGGCAGGGAGGCTCCCCCGTCGATGCCGCGTACTCCTCTCACCGAGCTGGAGTACCAGCGTCGACGGCGAGCACTTCCAGCATCGATCTGGGATCGATTTATCGCATCTAAACCAGACACGATAAATTGATCCCAGAACATTGATTGCCTGCCGCCGGACCCTCCGGTAAGTGTAGACGTACCCTTAGTCTGAGCTAGCCTGAGAGCAACTCAAACCATTCACAAAAGAACAGTTGTCACGCCTACTGATTGACTCAAGATATGCTGGTTTCCTTGGGAGCCAGTCAGCCCTCTGTTTTCCAAGGTAACTGAGTTTAGGACACAATATGGGATTTGGGTGCCTATTGCTGGAAAGGACTAGTGCAATTTGGTCTAAGAAAAAGTGTTGACTGGTTAAGCTGTAGATCAGCAGCAAAAATATTTCATTAAAATGTAGTTCTATTAAACTTGTTTTGAGTCAGTTTTGTTACTGGGATAAGGTGGCTTGGCCTGGATTAAAGCACTGCTACTAACATGGTTTGACCCTGTCCAAACCATTGTATTACACAAAAAGTATTCATTGAAGATAATATCTCAGCCTCAGAGTACAGAAACTAGTCAAACAACATGCAGACAGTCATGTTTGGTATACATCTTGTAAATTTTACATTTAACATGTCATGGATAGGGCCTACAGGAAGAAGTGTGATTTTAGAAGGGCTGGATATAATGCAATGTAGGGTGTCTCTAGCATAGGGGGCAGTATGCTGAAAGTGACAGATGAGTAGGATAAAGAGAATGAATTGGGTGATAGTGCAGAGTGAAGGAGGGAAAACCAATAAAGGGAGCAAAAAAGGGCTAGACAGTTGGAGTAGCGGTCAAGGTAGACCCAAAGAAGTTGAAAAGTGGTAAGGACGTAGCCAATTATTTTAGGTCACAGCTGTGGAGAGGACCTACAGATGGGTTCTGAAGGTAGCAACAGTATTGAAGTGGCAGAAGTTGTCTTTATAAAAAATGACATTACTGCTGATCAGGGGTAAAAACTGTAATGATTAAGTTTTGAATGATAATTGAGCTGAACTTTGATCAGGTTGAGCTTCAGTCAGTAGTGAAACATCCAGAAACCAACGTCAGGGAGGCATATGGAAAGGTAAATCGGTCTGTCATCATTGTAGTGGCTGAAGCCATGCAACTAGATGGCATTGCCAAGGATAGAGTCCTGAAAGAGTCTGATGGAGAGAGTAGTTGGAGAGAAAGACAATGACCAGATGTGTAGTGTGCCTGAAGTTCAGAGAGGAGAAGAAAATCAGCTGTTTTGAAGATGGTTGTTGTATTGGGGGATAAGAATAGAAAAGAGGATTGAGACTAACAGCTGGTACCAGGTTAAAATTGGTGGGTTTTGTAGTGTTGGCAAGGGCAATAAAGAGATGATGTTCCTAAAGGATGCAAATTGAAACAAGACATACCATGAGAAAGCATAGCTCTGAGGTGAACTCTCCCCCTTAAACACTTATTTCTACAAAGAAATCACATAGGAAAAGAATATCAGTGGCAGGAAAACGGCAAAAGTATAAAATTTCATAGAACAAATTTGTATGCAGTGTTATAGATGTATCGGTCGCAGGATATTCGAGAGACAAAGTGGCTGAGGTAATATCTTTTTTGAACCAGCTTCTGTTGGTGAGAGAGAAGTTTAAGCTTACACAGAGCTATTCTTCAGGCCTAGACCTTGTCTCTCTAATAAAACAAACCTGGCCTACATGCTGATTTGTCCTTTAAAAAAGGTATTGTATTAGCATCTACAAAGTGCATACATTTGTGAGTTTATGGTTTCAACAGAAGTAATTCCTAATGATCAATAGACATTTCCTAATTTATCAACTGTGGGTAGTTGTTAGAATTGATAGTTATTTTCCTGCTTTTAAATGTACTTGAATAGGAATGCTAATTCTGCTGATCTATAGATTCTGTATTATTATACTGAGTACTTAAGAATTCCCAATCGTCACTCAGGTTTAACAGGTTCTTGTCCCAAGATTTTAAAACTATTGGGTAGTTGGGAATCCTGATGTGCACAGTTGCAACACTCACACTATACAATAGTCTAACATTCTAACCCATAAGGTAGACAGAAATAATACAAAATGTACATTTGAAAATTGATATACTCACCATCCCTTGCAGAACAACCTGAAATGTTAGCCAGAATGATGTCACTGGTGATGAGGAAGATAATGGCTACCTCTCTCTCTCCTCCTGCACACAGGCTGGGATACAACTTTTATATCTAGATCTTGTGCCTATTCAGTAGGGGTTTCTTATTTGAATTTCCTCCCCCTACTAATATGGGGGTGTCTTCCTTCTAGAGGTTAGTATATTAATGATTTCAACCTATTATCATATAGGTCAATTAGTTGCCATGGCACTCTTGTGCTTAGACATCTGAGAATGTTCTAACCAAAAGCTGGTGTCATTAAGCACGCAAATTTTCAGTTCTCCAAAACCTAGGACTGACAGTTGGCCATTTATCTGTGCCAAAGTTGATAGCCCTCAAGCCTTATGCTAACTGCTGAAGCGAATCTCTCACAGGTCTGTAGGTTCCTTACATTATTGCTGAATAAAATAAATACTAAAACTAGCTAGCTCTATGGACTACAACCCTTCAAACTTGAACAGGTGCACATATATCCTATGAGTATCTATATGTGGCCCAAAGCACTGGCCCAAATGTAAAATCTCTCTGCCTCCAAAGCTAAACATTCAGGGCCAAATTCTCAGCTGGTGTAAGTCATCATCACTCTGCCTCCAGTTGAACCACAATGATTTACACTTGCTGAGGATCTGGCTCCCATTCTTTAACATGAATTAAATTAATTACTGGTAATATATCATTAAGATACAAGATGATTTAATATACCGGTCACCATGACTCATGCCTATCACTATCCAGTAAGTATTTCAATAGCCTAGTAAACACACTTTTGACTATCTTATTAAATGTAGATATATACTTTATCACTGGTTTAGTGAAATGGAAAACAGAAAATGGGAAAGAGCAATTGCTAAAGTTAGGTATTCAAAATTAACAGATGTTTAGCGCAGCTTATCCCTTTGCACCTTCCCTAGTGTTATAAAATATGCATTAGAAAAGTAACAACTTACCTATTTTTTTAACTCCTGTTCCTCATTTAGATTCAGATGATACAAGGCAGTGAACGCTGTCAGCCCCGTTGGTTTCATGTTATTCACTGGATGTACACTTGAGATTGGAGGAAACTAGCATGATCATGCTGCTTCTAGAGATAAAAGCCAAGCTGACATATTGCAGAACATTCTACAGCAAGTGTTCTAGATTGTTTGGTGACTAAACTGTATCCTCATGGTGAGGCCATTGTGAAGCTCCCAGACATTTCTGAATTAATTATAAAATAATACATTCATTAAAATCATTAGAGGTAGCACTGGGGGAAACTTCTTCTCTATACTAAGGCCTGGTCTACACTGGGGGGGGGATTGATCTAAGCTACGCAACTTCAGCTACGAGAATAGCGTAGCTGAAGTCAACTTATCTTAGATCGACGGCCACGCCTTCCGCCTCTCACCCTGATGGAGTTCCGGAGTTGATGAGGAGCGCGTTCAGGGATCGATTTATCGCGTCTAGATGAGACGCGATAAATCGATCCCCGATAGATAGATAGATCGCTACCCGGCGGGTAGTGTGGACGTATCCTAAGTTGCTATCGAAGACTAATTGTGATTTCACTGTGGTACTTTGCAGAATAAACTGAACTTACATATAGCCTTGGAATTTACTTCTCTTGACCTCTGGGGACTCAAAACAGTTGCAGAGTTCTGAAGTTAATACATACTCATTGTAGAAGAAGTGAGACGAGCAAATTGCATCATACATTTTTGTCTACTTGTGCTCCTTTCAATATGAATACAGGTCATATTTGGGGCCTGACTGAGTGCCATCCACAGTGCAAATACTTAAACAAAAACTGTCTCAAAATTTAGACAAACCAACCATCTGTTTATGTAAGAGTGTGAAAACTCTGTGCCCTTCTGTTAATCAGCAGACATTAGCTACTCCTATGCACTGATATAACCTAACAGCAACAGCACTGATACAAAACAAATAGGAAAGTCAATAGAACAAGAGCCTTGCTGACTTGTGTTATGTAAGAAAGATGGGGAAAGTCATTGTTTGTGACATGGAGAATTTGGAAGAGAGAGACCTCTCTCCAAAGGTCCCAACTGCACAGGGTCTGTGCTCTTGACTATAAGATGGGGAGAAGAGGGGTTCTGCCTGCCTAACTCTAAAGGAGTTTGAATAGGGTGACCAGATGTCCTGATTTTACAGGGACAGTTCCAATTTTGGGGGCTTTTACTTATATAGGCACCTATTCCCCCCCACCTCCATCCTGATTTTTTTTACACTTGCTACCTGGTCACCCTAAGTTTGGCATATTAAGGGCAGCAGTAGGCCCGCTGCTTTGTGGTCACATGCGGCACCAGACCTTAATCACCACCCTTGAAACCTTCCCGTCAGGTACTTCTTGGCTATTGTGAGTGAAAAGCTCTCTCTAGAGAATCATCTGGTCTCCCTTTGCATCTTTTTGATGGCCCCTGCCTGTTAGAGCCAGTCTTCTATTATTTTAGTAACCATGTGGCTCTTTGGCATATGACTGCTGAGGACCACCAAAGGGGCATCACTGTCCAGGCTGTGGTGACCTTGGACTCTGCGCCCCAGACCTTTTGTTTAGCACCTCTTGGTGCTTTGAGCGGCCTCATCAGATGCATGTCTCAGGGATGCTTCCATTATAGACATAAGGAAGGCAGCCACATAGCTCTTGCTCCATACATTTAGAAAGCACTGTGGCTTTGATTTTGCCTCTAGGAAGGAATCTTACTTCCAGTTCTGCAAAAGTGGTTTTCAACAGGGATGCACAAGCTTCTTCACCTACCTGTTCACACCTGGGAGGTTTTACCACACACTTATATTCAATAAAACCCCACAAAAACCATTTTTGTTGGCTTTGCTCTTTGGCAGTTACGGTTTCAGTTAGTTGCTCATTTTGTTTTGCAACATCCTTCAAACAGGGTACTCTTCAGAAGGAAGATGGTATCTTCAGAGAAGAGGATTTGCTTTCCTGAAATTCAGGGTCACTGATCTCTTTAGGGTTCTCACTCATTCACACACACCCTCCTTCTTTCAGAGTTTGGAGAAAACTTTTGTGATTGTGGTTATATTTACATGTTCATTGCTCTACCTATTGAGGTACTAAAGAGAGGTGACTGTTATTCAAGAGTCGCCTTTGGGTAGTCACAATTGTGGGATATGGCACCCTGGCATCATGCTGTGGATCTGCCTTGAAAAGTTGTGTCTGGAGGGGGAGAGCAGGAACAGTCAGTCTCTGCAACTACAGAGCCTGATATATGGAAGAGGGAAAAGTAGGCAGTAGTGTGAATGCATAGAGGCAACTCTCAAAGAACAACAGTTGCTCCTAAGTAACCTCTCTTCTGTGAGGACCTCTGTGCATCACACTTGTGGGAGATTAGCAAGCAGTGCCCCACTAGGAGGATGGTAGATGAGTTCTTAGTCAAATATGGATAGTAGCACGACTCTCCCAAACTAGACTAAATGGAGCACAATAATAAATTCAGTGAGTAATGTCTGGTGAAAGCATGCACCAAACTCCAAGATGCTGCTTTGCATATCTCCACCAGGGGAACCTGCCTTGGGCACACTGCTGAAACTTCAGAGGTTCTCATGGGATGAGTCTTTAAACTAGGAGATAGTGATTTCCTATCTAAACTGTAACATTGTTCTATACATCTCCTAATCCTCTAAGAGAGTCTGCTTTGTATTAGGTTCTTCCTGGCATATCTCCCCATCTGCTACAAACAACATACTGGATTTTCTAAAGGGCTTGTTTTCATGCAGGTAAAAAACAGAGCACCTTCTCTACCTCTAGGGTATAGAGATAAATTTCCCTAAGCATGAATGTGGTTAAGGGAAGATCAGAGAGGGAAATACAGGTGGCAATCTGGGACCACCGAAGGTACGAAGCTCATACAAGGCCTCATGGTCATGTCATCCTTGTGGACTACAGTATAAGGTGGTGTGGCCATCAAAGCACTAAACTCACCCTCCTAGCAGATATAATTACTATCAGGAAGACAATTTTGATCAATAAATGTTCAAGAGAAACTTGTGAAAGTGTCTTATAAGAAGGGCCCATCAGCTTCATTAGGACAAAATTTAAGTCTCATGAAGGCAACAACTCCCTATTAGAGGAAAATGTATTCACATGCCCAAAAGCAACCTGGAGACTGAAGGGTGAGAGAAGATGGTTGTATCCACAGTATAACTGATGAGCAGATATTGCTGCCATTGGAACATTTTGGGAGAATAAGAGTATGCCTACACTGCATTTAGACACCCCGGGTTTGCCCCTGCGAGCTGACTTGGGCTCAGGCTAAGGGGCTGTTTAATTATGGTGTAGTTGTTCGGGCTTGGGCTAGAGCCAAGGCTCCTGGACCATGTGAGTTTGGAGAATCCCAGAGCTCAGGCTGCAGTCCAAACCCAACCATCCACACTGCAATTAAACAGTCCCTTATCCCAGGACCTGAGTCAGGTGGCACAGGCTAGCTGTGTGCATCTAATTGCAGTGTAGACATACCATAAGGCTAAACTCAGAGACGTAAGGAGTAGAAGGTATCCTAGGACCACAATGAGCCAGCTAGAGAGACAGCAAGTCCTCAGATAGGTGCCACAGAATGAGGAGGAGATCTGAGGGGTTGGGATGAAGGAGAAAGGACTGAGATGTGATGTAACTCAGCACATGGCCTTTGACCACATCATTAGAACTGCTGTTTAGATGCTAATGCTGAGGACTCTCAGGACATGTAGCAAGAAATCCTGCTCTTGTACCACTGAGGTCATTTGCTAGTAGCAGGTTTAGGAGACAACTGATATTGCCTCTGTGACTACAACCCTTGGTGTTGTGCCAGAGTCCATCTTTGGATTCAGGATGCTGGGTAGAAGCCATTCCTCTGAGGACTGTTAATCCCAGGGCTCAGGCCGTGGCCTTGATCTTCTCTGGGGCCTTATCAGTTTTGTCATTAAAGAAACCCGTGCCCTCAAATGGGACGTCTCTGGTTTTCCCCCTGGGATTCAGGTGTTAGGAGTGTCTCCTACGAGCCACTCCTGCAGCCACTGGTGTCCAAGGCATTGCATGTCAGTGACCAGGAGCCCACTCTGCTTTCTCCTGTTCCTTGGACAAGGCCAGGGCTTGTGGCATCCCACAGGGCATAATTATAGTGGGACATCATAGCTTCATAGCTGGCCACTTGAAAGCCTGGTGAGCTCCAGAGTAGTCTCTCCTGCCAAAAGCATCCAGCTTATGACCCTGTCAAAAGGGTGCTGCAAGAAGCCTTGTTGAGCCTAACTCTTTGCTGTAGTGTGGGAACCAGGGAGTTTGCCAAAGGGTGCTATAGTAAAAATTGGATGCCCTTCAGCTGGTACAAGATACATCCTGTCAGCTCTCTTGGCTACATATGGGGTATGAAAATGGAGCAAGTCAGATCTCCTTGGCTCTGGTGAGAACATCAGAGCCAATAGGCAGAGCCAGCTTCTCTGTGATCTACATTTGTGATGTGTCAAACGGGATCAGGTGTCTCCAGTCCTGTGACCCCGCATCTGCCATTCTCCCCAAGAGTTCCTGAAACGGTTTCCTCTTCTCAGGACAGCAAACAGATGAAGCAGCCATCTGATCATCTGGTAAAGTGCCATCTCTATGTTCCTCCAAAAGAGGCTCGTATGGTTCCACTGATGGAGACTCAACCCGTTCCTCAGATCTGGTCCAGATGAGCCTGGAGCCTTAAGCATCTGTTCCTTTAGTGGGGTATGCAAACTGCACACAGTGCTCCTGGGGGGATTCTGCATGACTGCATGCCTGCAGAAAATGCCCCTCCCTCCGACAGAATTCCTGCAGAAAATGGCAGGGAAGCTGTGCCGGAGAGGGGGCAGGAGGATGACCAAGAGCACAGTTTGGGGGGTGAGGGGGATTGCTCCCCTCCAAACGGAGGTGAGGCATGGGGAGGCACAATGGGTTACGTGCCACTGCCCCCCACCCCCATCAAGTGCAGAGCTGCCCAGTTGAAGGAGGCTGCGGTCTCCACTCTGATGACTCTGCAGCTGAACGCCATCTCCTGGGTCCTAGTGCCAGTTGTGCTCCCCTTCTGTGTGCTGGGAGCCTTCCTGTTTTCTGTGCCACAGTGAGTGCCGGCGGTGGGACTGGGTAAGGGGTGTTGGGGGAAATGAGGGAAGGGGGGTGAGGGAGTGGGGGAAAGAGGCAGTGGGGAAGGAAGGGGGGTGGAATAGGGCGGGAGGGAATGTGCGGAGGGGGATGGAGAAGAAAAGGAGATGGGGAATCATGGAGGGGGGGGAGGGAGCAGGAGCCCGGCCTATGGTATCCCCTCAGCAGCAGCTGGGGCTCCCTCATTAAGCAGGCCCATCGAACCCTCACCCTGACTAGCCCCCCACTCATCCCCAAGCAGCTGCACCCAGACATCCCCCGCAAGCTCCCCACACCCAGACCCCCCAACCATCTTCACCTGGATCCCCTGCAGAGTCCCATTGCCCCTGCACAGGGAACCTCCCATTGAGCCCCTGTGCATCCAGATCTCCCACTGAGCCACCTGCACCCAGTTTGCCCCACATAGAAACTTCTGGATCCCCCCACACTAAGCCCCTCTATACTTGGATCCTGCTCGTCCGAGCCTGCCCACCCACACCTAGTGTGCCTGGCAGAGAGGGGCAGGGCCCCAGGGTGTTTCTGGGCCAGGCCCGGCCCAGCCCTAGTACTGTGTCAGGGTCAGTAGGGGCAGCCTCACTGCCAAGTCCCTGTACTGGGGGACGTGGGACCTTAAGAGTGATCTTCCACCTCATTGAAGCCAGTGGCCTGTGCTCCCCCTGCCATGCTGGAACCACATTTATTGACAAATAAAATTTGCACAATTTTAAAATACTGTGCACATAATTTTAATTTTTTTGGTGCAGAATTCCCTCAGGAGCAACACAGGCTCACAGCATGGGTCTCACCCAGAAACAGAAGGCTTTGACAGGGGCATCTATCTTTGATATGACTGACAGGCAGGAGGTGCATCTCTTGAAACCCTTACGAGGTTTGGGCCCTGATATTGTCCAACTGAGGGTTCAAAGGCCTTTGGGATATGGCCAGATTATGTATGCTAAGCTCTCTTCTAACTCTCTACACTATTTATAAGAAAATAATAAGGTAAACTATGGAACATGTAGCCTGAAGACATGAAAGTGAGTTCCATTTGCTCTCTGTGCTGGTACAGAAGGAATGGAGGCAATCATGGGGGTCCAGTCCTTTATACAGAGTAGGTGATAATGTCACTCTCATTCACCCCCAAAAGATATAGCTTTTAAAGACATGTATGCAGCCCGATGCCAGGGATGCTTTAAAAACCAACATGGCATGCAATAACCAGTAGGGTAGGGTGGTGCTTCTACCCACTATTGTTTCTATTCTTAATTAAAAAAATCTGTTAGAACCTGGGAGTTCTACTTGAGACAAAGGAGTGAGAATCCTGTAAGATATCTTCAGAAAAAGCAGAACAATGCAAATAATTCCCCCTTTCAAGAGTTTTAGTTGGCATTATGAATGAGAAAAGAGCAGATTGGTTTACACACCATTTGGAAAGGTCACAGACTTTGTTTTTCACATAGCCCTACCCCTTTAGCCAGGGCCGGCTCCAGGCACCAGCTTAACAAGCAGGTGCTTGGGGTGGCACCTGCGACAATTCGGGAGCGGCAGGTCCCTCACTCCCTGCCACTGAACTGCCGCCGCCGATGGCGGCTTTTTTTTTTTTCCTCCCCAATTGCCACCGCCAATCGCGATTGCGGCTTTTTTTTTTTTTTTTTTTTTTTTTTTTTTTCGCTTGGGGCGGCAGAAATGCTGGAGCTGGCCCTGCCTCTAGCTATCAGAACTACTACTTCACCTTAGGGCTTCTGCTCTCATAGGCTTCATGTGAGCTGCAAGAGGTGATCAGAACTTTGCTGAATAAAGCCTTAATTTTCTTCCCCTCATCCCAGTTCATTAGCTCACATCTTTTGCATAATAACCCCAAAAGGTATGTTTCACATTAGGTGGGGCTATGGTGACCAGATGTCCCAATTTTATAGGAACAGTCCCGATTTTTGGGTCTTTTTCTTATATAGGCTCTTATTACCCCCCACCCCATCCTGATTTTTCACATTTGCTGTCTGGTCACCCTACATGAGGTGTGCAAGTCAAATTCAACTTGCAAAAGTTGGCCTTGAAGTGAACTTTGCCCTCATGGCACTCAATCCTGCAAGGCACTGAGCCCTCTGCCCTGATCCAGCCAAGGACTTAAGCACATGCTCAACTTTAAACATTTGAGTAGTCTGTTAACTGTTTTGCAGGATGAGACCAGAGAGCTCAGCACCTTGCAGAACTGTGTCCAGGATATACAATGCAAACAGTCACAATGGGGAGGAGAGGGAAAACAGAAAATCCAGAAGAAAATGGTAAATAACCTAACCCAAAACTTGTTCCCTCAGGCAAGCAGAAAATAACAGGAAACAAGCACATCTGTTCTTTTTACATTCCTGTATAATGCTGTGTTGTTGCCAGAGAAAACCATGTTGGAAAGTTTTTAATCTGCTGTGTTACCTGGGATGCCATCATCAATTAAACATGTATTTTCATATACTGCAAATTTTATAAGATGCAAAAACTTCTTTGTATTCCATGGGCATCAATTCTTGTGGAGAATGCTAAGTACAAAGGCTGGTACCTGGATAAACTCCTTTTACCAAAAAATTTTATTCCTAAATTTCCCCCATAAACTTATATTTATTTATAAGGTTTATTAGTGTCATTAAAATCTCTCTCTAAAATTTACACACGTTTATAGTAATAAGTCTCATCTACAGATAAACTGCTTACAAGAGAGAATTTGTTCTTTTTGGATCAGCTTTTCAATTTCATATATTCTACTCCTTGCTTTTCCCACAGGACTAGCTGTACTTCTGTACTTCTTAAATTCAGAGCCTTAGGCTATATGCAGTTAAATTTCAATCAGCATAAACAAAAATCAAGAACAATCTCCTATAGTTTTTGATCCAGGGCTTTTACAGATCAGCCGTAGATTATGACATATAAACAAATAATGATTTGGACCTTCAACTGTATCAGTTTCCCAAGTACACACTAAATTAGGTACACCCAAAAATAAACTATTTTGCATTCCATAGTAACACCATTACTATACAGGAATTGATGAGGATATTCAGTTGAGGACTTAAAAGATTTCTAACCAGACATGCCAAATCTGTGGGAAAAAATGCAGAAATTGGGCTTGTTTTTTGGCTTAATTGGCTTGTGAGCTAGTTTTTGGCTTGTAGCTTGTTGCTTCTTTTTTTTGATTGGCCCCCACCAAGCAGGGGTAAGCAGGGCGGGGAAGAGGGAGTCAGGGGTGCACAGCGGGCCCACCACAGTCCCAGACTGCATGCCAGGAGGTTCTAGTCACATAGATGGTTGGGGTTCTTAGCGATTGGCTTGTTTTGGCCATGTTTTGAAATGGGATTAGCTTGATTTTTGTCTTATTGTGAAAGTTGGGGTGCTTATTTACTCAGTGAAAGTTGGCAACTGTGGTTCTAACATGTCTTGGGAAGTCCTCACTGACCTACAGAAACAGCACACCGAGGAATCTTAAATACACCCCCTTTATGAGTGAGATTTTATTCACCTAGAATGCAGCCAATTTCCTAGGTGTTGAAATAAACCATAGTGTTAAATTATTTTTTATCAAATTTAAAAAGAAAAGTAAAACAAAGCAAAGCAGATATGTCAGTAACAGAAGCACCCAAGGCATCATCACTGTCTGGATTGGGGTCTCAAACACGCAGCCCGCGTTTGCTGTGGCCCGCCAAGCTCCCCACGGCTCCCGAATTATTTCCTGAGGCTGCCAAGCTCCTCTCACCTGTCGCCTCCCCTTACCCCCCAGCACACCGCATCCCCATGTGACGTTGTGCAGTTTATATGGTTTTATAAAAATATAAGTGAATATAATGTAACTGGAATATGCTTCATGCAAAAGGTCTCTTGTAAGGTATCATTACAAAGCTTATAATCTACTGAGTGTGATCATCCCATTTGTATAAATGTACCACTCTTGTATCTAAAACTGGAAATATAAAATATAACTCTGAGGGCCTATTGTAATTATGTAAAGTGTGGGCCATTAATGATGGTTTGGAATCTTGATGACTCCCATTAACAAGGACCATTGTTTGCAGATGGCTGTATTTACCTGTAAGTCTTCCTGTATATGTGTGTGCTGGCAAGTGGGCAATGAAGTCTTGCAGTGACATGTGATCATGTCACCTGAACAGGAATCCATCCTTAACCTGGTGCTTTTCCAGTGGGGGGGGGGGGAAGGGGTGAAAACCCAGAGGGACAAAGGGTTCCCGCCTTATGCAAAAGATATATAAAGGGGTGGAACAGAACAAAAGGGGGAGAGGAGCCATCATGAAGAATCCCCTAGCTATCACCTGAGCTGCAACAAGAGCTGTACCAGGGGAAAGAATTGTGCCCAGGCCTGGAAGGTGTCCAGTCTGAGAAAAACTTAATCTCACCCTCAGAGATGCTTCAGTATCTGTATTTAGTTTAATTAGACATAGATTTGCGCATTTTATTTTATTTTGCTTGGTGACTTACTTTGTTCTGTCTGTTACTACTTGGAACCACTTAAATCCTACTGTCTGTATTTAATAAAATCACTTTTTATTTAGTAATTTACTCAGAGTATGTATTAATACCTGGGGGAGCAAACAACTGTGCATATCTCTCTATCAGTGTTATAGAGGGCGAACAATTTATGAGTTTGCCCTGCATAAGCTTTATGCAGGGTAAAACAGATTTATCTGGGTTTAGACCCCATTGGGAGTTGGGCATCTGAGTGCTAAAGACAAGCACACTTCTGTGAGCTGTTTTCAGGTAAACTTGCAGCTTCTGGACAAGTGATTCAGACCCTGGGTCTGTGTCTGGAGCCAGACGGGAGTGTCTGGCTCAGCAAGACAGGGTGCTGGAGTCCTGAGCTGGCAGGGAAAACAGAAGCAGGGGTAGTCTTGGCACATTGGGTGGCAGCTCCCAAGGGGGTTTCTGTGATCCAACCCGTCACACCCCGCTCCCCTGCCTACCTCCAGGCACTTTCCGCCACCAAACAGCTGTTTGGCGGTGCTTAGCACTTTCCAGGAGGGAGGAGTTATGCGCTCAGGGGAGGAGGTGGGGCGGGGCGGGGATTTGGGGAAGGGGTTGGAATAGGGGCGGGGAAGAGGGTGGGATGGGCCTCATGGAAGGGGTGAAGTGGGGGCAGGGGCAGCAAGGGTGTCAGTGATGCAGCCCTTGGGCTAATGTACTAGTCCTCATGTTGTTCTCATGGTCATTTGAGTTAGAGATCCCTGGTCTGGATATTCACCATTTCTATCTCATTCTAAAACAATATGTCTAAATACCGAAATTAATAGGAGGTATGTCCCAGCCAAAGTCACAATGAACTACATTCCTTTCTGTACACGTGGTTTTGGAATAACTCAATTTACTTTTTCTCCTAAGAAAGAAAGAAAAATTGATTACCAGTCTGCTGACACCAGCTGGTGCTTGGAAGAACAGCCTGCTTTGTGCACAGATGTAGAAGCAATGGAGCAGCCTCTCTTTGTTTGTTTGTTGGAAACCCTCAGCTTGAGCTGTGCTGAGAACACTACACCACACAGCAGGAAGGAATCTCCAGAATGTTTCCTAATAAAATACCAACCTGAACACTTTTAGAATTAGAATGCTGAACTCAACAATCATACTAATTTCCTATTGAGAAGAGCTCTAATAAGAATTTTCATGCTACTAAGACAACTTCAAGTTCCCTTTTCAAAGTAAACCATAGCTGCTTTTAGTGGAACATAAAAATCACTGTTCTTAACATTTATTATTTTTTTACAATAGCATTGATGGGCCCCAAGCAGGTTAGGGATCTATTGTACTGGGTGCTATACAGACTTAATAAAATTCCCTTCCCCAAAGAGACTGCAATCTTAGATTAAGACAAAGCACTATAGGTAGGTGAGGCAGACAAACTGGAGGAATGGCAGGGATGGGGGACAGGGTAACAGTAATATAAACATATTTTCCACAGACTAGCTGAATGTACAATTTGTAGACAGAGGTTCTTCTAATTATATAATGTAATAGTTGCTGACTGCTCAAGAAAGGCTCTCAGACTGACATTACATTCATTTACCTTTGAATAGAGTACAATGCTGCAGTACTCAAACTTCCTCTAAAGAAAACAGAATTCTATATAAAACATAATGGCTACTCAAATACTGTAACATTCAGGCCAGGGGCTTATAAGAAACATAACTGATATGAAGCTACTGAAGATGAGAATTCTAAAATAAACTGAAAATCTCCAACTTATTTCTAATCATTCTCAGTGTTACTGGCCTTACTTTCATCATCAGTTCATATAAGATATTGGTTGGGGTAAGTCAGAGATCACATCCATTTCTATGAGAAAATATGTGAATATGAGCTTACCAGAGTTTGAGAGAGTCTGTGAACCATGCTTGATCTTTCTGAATTTAAAAGTTGTCTCTCTTGGCAAAAATGGAAACTCACTTTCCATCTTGCAACAGCTCCCTTCTCCCTCAACTGTGTTCTGGAAAAAAAAATATATATATATACACACACTTCAGAATTGTTTAATTGTAATTTAATCTCTGGCACCTGTTTACTAAATTGTGTCTAATCAAGAGGGCTAGCACAGGCTTTTCATTGATTACACTAATGGAGAAATAGTATTTGGGAATTTAACTCCTTGTTTGCACTCCATATCATATTGGAGGTTAAAGAAGAGCATACAAGAACCTGTGTTAGGCAGGATTAATTCAACCACGCATAAAACTTTCTCCCCTAGCCCCCACCTCCCCACAGTGAAAGCATTTGGTTTGGCCACAGTGCTGAGAATTAAATGTGTAGTCTGGTACCCCCACAACTTTGACACAGCCTCCTCTGCCAGCTGGCAAAAGGGATGTTCAAGCCCACGCCAGAGGCAAAAGGGGACGTGTCTAGAACTGATGTAACATGGCTACAACACTGCAGATCTAGAATTAAAGTTTGTGGAAGCAGTTAGGAGAACAGTGGGTGGAGATTTCTTCTTATATAGGTGGGGTGTGACAAACCTGTATTGTGTTCAAAGCAGGGCTGTAATAAAGGGAGACATCCTGATTCCCCAGGAGGCTCCAAGTTACCACCACAGACCACCCAGTCTACATGCAGCAGCTTGGACTCAACCCCAAATGGCACTGGAACATAAACAATAAATATCATATGAATGCTCCAGTTGGGGAAGGACTCTCCTGACCAACAAGGCCCCAGCAGCTATAGGTCTGACTGTGTTGTCTGAGAGGGCATAGGTGTTGGGACAGAACTCCAGCATGGTATCCCAATGTAAGGGCTCCTACTGCAGCAATGCCTATTGCCTATGCTGAAACCATTTAAAAAACCCCCACCAACCATTTTAAAATAAAGGCTGAAATCTCTACCATTTCAAGTGCCCATGAAATACTTTAAGACCAAAGAACATTATTTCAGTGAGTAATTCAATGTTACTGAATTCAGTTCTAAATTAACTAAGAAAACTAAAGTAGAAAATTTTAAATTCTGTATTTTGCACCTGGATAATATGATAGATGATAGAGATTCATCTGACCCTCACTGCAAATATTAGTAACAAACTCATTACACAGCATTTATATATTCATTACAAACCTATACAGGGAATATTCTGCCTTATAAAAGAAGTTCAAGTTCATATCTATGTCTACTTAAAAGCTATTTATAAAGAGATATGAATTTTGCAAATAGCAAAAGTTTGTAAAGTACATTTATTTTTATACAACCTCATTCTCAATTCAAGGCATTTTATTAGTGGGTGACTGTTCCGCACTTTATCAGGTAGAGATAATGACTACCACATATCATTAACCAGATTCTCCATTCTGTTATACCTTAGTGTGTAACTCCACTGACATCAATATAGATACACTGTACCAGCATAAAAATGGTATAACACAGTGAAAAAGCAGGCCATTATTGTCTCAAAACCCTGTGTTTTCTTTGTATTGCAAATGCATTGGGTGATGGTGGCTGTATGTACATATTGAAAACACAAGAGACCAATGCACTGCATTGAAGGTCTCAATTACAAATGCCATTTTATTTAATTTCTTCACTCAAACTGAGTTTTCTCATTCCAAATCTTTGCTTAAAAGAGAAAAAAGGGAACTGCTCCAGTAGGCAGCTAGAGAAATTGATACAGATATGGAATGTAAGTTTTAACTCATATAGATCACAACATACAAAGAGTTATTTATGCAATACAGACTTACAAAACAATACAGTTCTTTTCACAAATATTTTCACAGAATTCTGCACAGCAATCTTGTAGAAAAGTAGAATTATGCAACACCAAAATAACTTATTGTTCCTTAGTATAAATTATTTT
This sequence comes from Malaclemys terrapin pileata, assembly GCF_027887155.1. Classification (NCBI taxonomy): domain Eukaryota; kingdom Metazoa; phylum Chordata; order Testudines; family Emydidae; genus Malaclemys; species Malaclemys terrapin. Next base: position 85,259,741 of record NC_071509.1, on the reverse strand, counting down.
TCATTTCCTAAGGGAGGAGATAATTTATTAACATGATTGGACAAGATTGGATTGGATTTGGTAGCAGAAACTGAACGGTTTTGTTGTCATACACAGCGCAAGATATGGAATCTGCTACGTAACTATGGTGGTTAGTCCTCTGAAGAAAAAAAGTAAATGGGAAAGAAGTTTGCAAGTCTAGAGCTTCTGCAAAGATGTCAAGACTATGAACATTTGAATGCCTGCCTCTTAGTGCTTTCATAGTCAAGCAGCAGAAGTGTGCTTTGGTACTTGCATCTAATTAAAAAGAAATATTGTGTAGGTTGCTAGTTTGAGGACATGTCCAAACGCCCCAAATTGAAGTTTTGATTTTGAGGAACAATGCACATTTTGGTGTGCTCTGAAGGAGATATCAGGTAAAAACTAGTAGGATTCACATTTGATGTAACAGACTCTGTTGCTGATTTCTCCCTCTTAACTGCACAACAAAAACATATAACTAAAAAAAGAACTAATTGTCTAGGTCTAGAAACATGCTTGAATAGTAATATTGATGGAAACAATTCCTTGTCATGTTTAAAATTACATTTATCATAATTTAAATATTATTATTGATTCCCAGAAACTTCAGTGCTGAAGAAGTACAATCATTTGGAAAAGTACATCAAGACAAAATGTAGCACAAATTAAAATCCCCAGTATTATAACCCACTTTCAATTTGTTAAAATCATATATTCCTCAAGGTTATAGATAAAGCTTTAGATGGGAAATGTATTTCTTCATAATATAGCTAGAATAAGAGTTTTAACTATCTTTATTTTAAGTTTCTTTCCATACATGAATCAAAATAGACTTCTCATTATGACTAAAAATATAGATTTTTAACTACAGAACCCAGCAGCCATTTTTCTGCTTCTTTGCCCTTTGCCCCAAAAAATCATGCAAAGTCTACAAAAATAGCAATTAATTTTAAAAAATAGTTTGCTTCTTCGAGCAAATTTAAGTTACATTCAGCTGTAATATAGCTATTTATACAGAACAACGCTGCGGCAGGATACTGAATAGAGGTTTGCTATGTTCAGTTTCATTCTGACAGCAGCTGCCCTTGTCAGTGCTAGTTCTGGTCTGTTGCAACATCAGTATCTGGTTTGATATTCATGATGCCATCGGTTGAAATCATTGTAGAAAAGCACTATGCTCCCAGAAGCCATGCCAGTCATTATACACCTATGAAAAGCACAAAATTCAGTTAAAGAGTAAGTCACTTTACATTCACACACAGCTGACTTACCTTTCTTGGACAGACTTCTTCCACCATATCCAGCACCACCTTTGTAAATCAAATGTCTAAGGATACGTCTACACTTGTGCTTCCCAGCTCACGTGGACATACTCACACTAGCTCTCATCGATTTAGCATGTGGCGTAGCTGTGCTAGCACGAGCAGCAGTGAGCAGTGACACGGGTTAGCTGCCCTGAGCATCCACCCATGAATTTGTACTTGGGGTGGCTAGCCCTGCCACCACTCACCACTGCCTGTGCTACCACTGCTACACTACTATTTTTAGTGCACTAGCTCCATGAGAGCTAACATACATCTGTACGAGCTAGAATTCATGCCCCTAGCTCATAGTGTAGATATTGCCTAAGAATGCCACCAACTCAAACTTTAAGGACCTGATGCGATTCCTACTGAAGTTAATGGAAAGACTCCCATTGATTTCAACAGGCTTTGGATTAGGTCTTAAAATTCTCACAGCAATCATGCAGTATATTTAAAGCATTTTATTTCCTGTATGATTTTCCTCTACTGAATCTGATATGAACTGAATCAGACTTCAGGGAAAGAGTGACTAATACCCATTTTGAAGAATGTATTCCTTCCTTCCTTTCCAGATTGAAGTAATATGGGGGAAAATAATAATTAAGGTCTAAATTTTTAATGTAGGGGTGTACAATTCTAACACTTATGGTCTCATTTCCAGAGATGCTTAACACCCACAACTCCAGCAGGAGCCAATTGGAGCTGCAGGTGCTTAGCGCCAGGGAAAATCAAGTCGTAGGGACTCTCATTTTGGGACCTCGAGAATTGAGGCACTCAGATTAGTGGACACATTTGAAAAAGCAGAGCAAGTTGTTTTGCTACTGCTCTATTACATGGAAATATGGATCAGAGAGGATCAAGCTCAAAGGAATTGTCCTGGCACATCTGGGCACCAAAAGGGGCTCAAGACTTCGATAACAAGAACAATTAACCTTGCATAAAACCAGGGTTACTACACACAGACCACTTCTGATTTTGTTTTCATAATGGCTTTAACTCTACTGGTGAGAGTGCTAATGAAATAGCAAAATGGAGAGGATCCAGAATGGAGAAAACAGGTGTGTATATTTCAATTCATTCTTCCCCAATTCAAGAGGGATTTAGCACAGGATCTTCATCAAAGAACCAGATGTGCGTACAGGACTGCAACATCTCTATTGTTTATACATATGTGCAGCTTTATTTCATGTGAATGTAAACAATCAGAGTGCTACTATTTGGTATTTAGCACTAAGTAGGAGTATTATTCATGCCATCCACCACAGAGGTATTATGTATTTCCACATCTTTACTATGAGTGAGCTGACTGTTGGAGATGTTTTAGCTCCATTTGAACAGCTATGATCCCACTTGGGGCCATTTTAGAGCAATCGTGGCTGCTGAAGTGACATTTTGGCCTGTAATGTATCAGGAGTTGCTATGTCAGTCATGTCTATTGTCTCATCTTGTGACATTACTGTTAGAACTGGTTGGAAATCAAACTTTCTGTTGAGTGAGAAATTCTGACATTTTGTAGGAAAAAAATTGTTCTGATTTGCTATGAAAAGCCAAAATTTCTAATTTGAGACAATAAAAACATTTTGTCTGTGTCAAAACATTTTGAGAGTAGTGTTTCAATTTCATGTAGATGTTTATATTATATTAAATATACTATAAATGTATACATAATATTAAATCAAATATATAAATAGTAAAACTAAATTTGATTATAATATAAAAGTCAAAACAAAATGAATCACAATGACACTACAGAAATGACACATTTCAACCTTTTCCTGTCTAAAATGTTCATCAAAATCAATAGGTCCCCACTACGTTTTGGTTATGATTAAACTGCATTTTTGATGAAAAACTGTTGTCAAAAATTTTGACCAGCTCTAATTATAGTTATTAGCACACTAATTCATCATATATCGAAGTGATGCAACAGGTACATCAGAATGCCATCTGAGTAGGGCCTCAAAGGTAGAATTTGGCTCCAGCCAAAAATGATGGTGCCAGTCATTTTAATATCTAGAAAGCTGCCATTTTCGAGAATGAGTGCTTGTGAGAACATGTACAAGGATGAAGAGGACATGATTCAAGGAGACTGAAGGTTTGCAGAAGTTGAGATGGGCGGGGTTTCAGATTGGTAAGAAGTAGTGGGTTAAAATCTTGATTAAAATCCATAGATGTCACCGTTTTTGTTTTAAAGAGTATTTGATGTAACATTCTGAAATGTGGATTGTGTTATGACTGACATAATGAACATATGACAGGAAAATATCTATCTATCTGGAAACACAAAGATTTTATAAAACGAATGCCTAAATTTTGGCTCTTGCATCCATATTTAGGCACTTCTATATGCTGTCTGATTCTTAAAGGCATTGAGGGATTTCATATTTCATTTTTAATTATTAGCATTAGTATAAAAAACTCTGCTTCCTGTTTAATCAAGATTTAAAATTGAGCTTTACATTTGGTTTGTGAGGTTCCTAGTGAATGGTTGACTAGCCACAGGGCATGGCTGGCCTCTGCCTGTCTTTGGCACGCTTGAGATATCAGTCCAATTTTGTGTGACAGCTAAAAACACTTAGTCTAGTTTCTTTATTTCCCACTTGGATGCTCATTTGTTTAGAAAAATTTTGTTTGTCCCAGTGGGAGACTAAGAGGACTTGCCTCATTTCATGAGCACTCAATTTAACAGTCATCTCTTTTTTTTTATCCCCAACATCCCAGACAAGCCAGAGATTTTTTTGCCCTAATTTGGATGAGTGTTGGATGAGCACAAATATTCATTTTTTTTTTATAATTAGTCATTTGGCCAAATTCTCTACTGGTGAAAATGTGTAAAACTCCATTGACTATAATGGAGCTGAGGCATTTACATCAGCAGAGAATTTCGCCCCTTATTGTTAATAATTTATTAAGTAATTGTGATTATTATTAGGGTAGCACCTAGAGGGCTGAGTCAGGATCTGGCTCTACTGTGCTAGGCACATAGTATGAGAGAGTTTCTGCTCCAAAGATTATTGATGACAAATACAATTAGGAGTCAAAATATCTAAAGGTGACCAAGTGACTTAGGAGCCTAAGGTTATGTCTACACTACATGTGTTATAGCTACGCTGCTGTACTGTTGACACAGTGATGGAAGGGTTTTTTTCTGTTACTGTAGTAAATCCAGCACCTTGAGAAGTGGTAGCTATATCAATGAAAGAATGCTTCCATCAACCTACCTTCATCTACAGTGAAGATTGGGTCAACCTAACTATGTTACACAAGGTGCGAAATTTTTCATAGCCTGTCTCAATGTACCTAGGTCAACCTGTGTTTTAGGTGTAGCCAGGGCTGAGTCCCATTTTAAAAGTGCTTTGGATCCTAAATGACTTTCAATAAGATTTAGTGACTTAGATGCTTTTGTAATTTTATCTGGGGTAAACAAAAGTCTAGATAGTAGTCTGTAAGCTAAAGACAAACTGGATGCAACTATAAACATCCAAGTTATAAACTGGACAAAGCTATGTGCCAAAAATGCACAAAAACCTTTAACCATAGTCGCATTGGCAGGTGTAATATAGGCAGTAGTAAATATGTTTACTGTTTTATCCTTTATAAGAGAAAACAAAATGTAAAAGATTGATGGGAATCTTAGTGAGTGTCTATTTTCTTTTTGTTAATGGCTTTGAAGACCTATAGTTAGGAATATTTTTTTCCTTTGAGGAAAGAAAAAAACAGTACATATTAAAAGTTTGTCAGAGTGAGATTTCCTGGAATGAGTGTTAATTAACCCACTAAGAGCTGCAACTCTTTAAAAGATTATCAGACCTAAACCATGACCTTTCAACACTAAAACAGTGCACAGAATTCTCCATATTGTCATTGGCACCTGAGATCAAAGTAAATACAATATTGAAAGGAAAAAAATTGTTTACACCATAATGATGTCCCTTTTGCTGTTTCTTTATAATAGTACATTCTATGAAATACTTCTGACCCCCAAACTTTAATCTCACCTTTGGTCATATGACAGGGCCATGGAACGGATTCCAGCATCACAGCCTGGGTAAGCAAAAAGCTGCTTGAGGTCACACACTTGCCATACCATGATGACCCCATTGTCTCCGCCTGTAAGCAGATACTGTCCATCACGGCTCAGCTGGATTGCCTAAAGGGAAATTGCATTAATATTTCTGTTAAAACAATTTGCATTGCTTTTATTCCACCCTCTCACCTCCAGAACACCCCCTCTGCACCATCACAGCTTTATCTCTGAAGATACTTCATATCAGTAGATACAGCTTTTGAGAAGCAAAAAAGTCAATTACAACAGTTGGACACATAGAACTAAGTTGCCTGGCTTTATAACTGGAGGGATACAAAAAATAGTCTGAATGAAATGAATTTTTTGAATACTCTTTTAATACTTCTAAAAAGGTATGTTTAGCTAATGTGTCAGACACAGAATAAATGATATTGTGCTCTAAAGGTTGGCCCCCGTTTGGGATGAACTGGGGAATTCACTCATACTTTCACTACTTGTCAGAAATAGGCCATCCCAAACTCATATTTATATAACAGAGTATATATATTGATATTACATATAAAAATACATTAAAAGAACATTTAGTTTGCAAAATGAAGCATTCAAACATTAGGAATTGACAGAATGAAGGTTGTTTGTGCACAGGTATCTTTAATTGTGGAATTTCCTAAACTTGAGTGTTGACTTGGCAGCCTTAATGTTCTTTAATATAGGGGGGAGAGATGGGTTAATATAATTTCCTACCTTTTTTAAAAAGCAAAGTGAAAAAATCAGTAATTGTATCATGTGGCTCCATAGTGACCCCCACACTGGTAGGACATCAGCAAGTTTGGGACCTTTGGATCTAAAGCACAGATCTTTATCGCTAATTGCTGCACTCCTGACCTTACATCTGTCCCCCTTCCCCTCTGCTTTTCCCCAGCTTGTGTAATCCCCTCCCTGCTCCTCTGCGTTCTAGTTAGCTGAATCATTTTAAATGCAACTTTTAAAAAAAAAAGTCAGCCTGAAGCTGACACCCAGCATTGGAAATGTCAGCCAAAGGGTTACAGTGAGGCAAAGTTATAAGTAAATGAAAACAGTCTTATAATGAAAAATATTAGGCAACTGCTTATAACAATGAAGTCCTAACTATTTTAAAATGTGTATGCATAATATTAGAAATTCAAGGTGGGTGAGGCAATATCTTTTATTTGAACAACTTCTGTTGGTGAAAGATACAAGCTTTCCAGTTTACACAGAGCTCTCCTTCAAGTCTGTGTAATCTCGAGAGCTTATCTCTTTCACCAACAGAAGTTGGTCCAATAAAAGATATTATCTCACCCATCTTGTGTCTCTAATATCCTGGGACCAACATAGCTACAACAACTATGCATAATATAACTTTATTGTTTAGTTCTACAATTCCATCACAATATCTTAGAAAATTTTCTTTATAAACAGTTTTGAAAACAGAAATAGTTTCTTTTGCACTTAAAGATTTCATCCACAGTTTTCAACATAGAAAACTATGGGTGAGGTCTTCACACACAAGAGTTTTCAAAAACTATTACACAGAAAGCTTTATGCTATGGTGCCTTTAAGATCTTGTGGCAATCACAAGTATTGTGCACTATCATCTATGTTTCTGAGGCGCTCCTAATTTGCAGAATTTTTAACATATGCAGCACTTGCTCACAAAAACGGGGGGAATTAAAATTAAAATACTAAATATACCATGAATGCAACATTAAAGTGGTTATGTTGGACACTGACAAGTGTAGAAACTAAAGTATTATGGTCTTCACAGTAATAATTAGTCAACCATATTGAATATATGGATTATTATCCATTTTTGTGCCTTATTACTGTTATGATGATGCTAAAAATACTCTCTAAAAAGGTCAGGAAGTGCAGCAGGGCTGAGTTAGGGTTCTTATAAAGTAACTAACTTTTCATAATCTTAGTTCTGAGTGTTTATTATGATGACTTGTTGTTATGGGAACAAACCCTTTTGTTTAACATTTTATTTAACAAAATAGTTTCAGGACTAATGCTTTAAGATAATCATTTTGTATTTACAAGCAATGAAGGAATTGGTGATCAACCCATTCCTGGCAACTGTATTTTGAACTAGGATTGTGACAAATGTACCTAACGCTTTAAAAAGGTAGTGGGCACGGTAAATCATTTCCAAGACATATATAAATATGGCATAATTAAATGCTCAAACATTCTGAATTGAAACTTGTTCTGAATGGTATAAATGTTCCAACTATCAATTATTATTTGTGTCATTTCTTATTTCCCTCAGAACACAAAGGTGTGTGACGCACCTCCCAAACCAGAAAGAAGACATGTTTGCTGCCCAAGGAGCTTAGATTCTAAATTACGCACAATATACCCAGGGTGCAACAAGGCAATAAGCTAGGGATGGAGGGAAGAATGAGGTAAGATAATAAAATCTGTAGAAAAGAAAATTGCATATACCAAGATAGCTCATCATGAGCTCTAGCAAACCAAATAAAATTATTAAAAAGATTATTCATTAGAAGTAAAATCAATATCCATTTTTTTCATTCCACAAATGGCACTCTCCTGAGGGTATTTTGAAATTGCAATGAAGGCATGACAAATAATTATTTGCTACACTTATAAAATTCAGCTGATGAAAATCCATTAACCTTATGGTCATGGTTCACTTGTGTTTTATACTTGAGGCTTTTTACTGGAGAAATGCTATATTACAAGGCAAATTAAAGCCATTAATCTTTAACTCTTCCACTACCTGCAAATTTCAGTGATTTCTGTGATCTCTTGATTAAATAAAGAACAGTCTTTGAGGTTTTGCCAATATCTATGTCATTTTCCTAAGTCACCTGCTTTTCAAGAAGACAAGTAGTTGATATATATATGACAAAGGTCACCCTGTCAAAATTTCAGTTTAATGACATGCCCCATAGGAGTTAACAAACTAAAGGATGCATTTACTCTCAAGTACTCCAACTATTATGGGAAGGCATGAATCAATTTTACTGTTCAGTTTTTCTCCCAGTGAAAGTTATCCAGGATTCTAATAAGAATAAGCTCAAGCAGTTCTGCCATCTAATCTTTCTCACAACATAAGATTCAGACATGCAAACAAATCCCCATAGCACTCAATTCAAGCAACGTTCTAAAAGCTTCATTTCTGACTTGTACTTCCTTGAAAAGTCTCAAAAATTTGGGCAAACCCTTTAACCTCTCAGATTCTTGAAAGGCAGTGCTTCTTAAAAAGCAGAGCTGTCACCATGACAGCACTGGCTTACGGCAGCAAGAGGCTGTTGGGCACTTCCACATTTCAGGACTCAGGAAAGGAAAATAAATTGGTTCCTTTGGGTGAATGAGTGTACTGTCTTTGTTTAGGATAAAATAATTTTACTTCTCTGAACTGGCTGCCTACTTAGATTTAAATTATTTATTAAGACAATTAAACTTTACACGGTAGATGTGCTGGGATATGCTGTTAGTCTAAGCTCCATGAAGTAGTATTTTAAACAAAAAACGGTGGAAAGTGATATACCCTGAGTTTCCCCAGACAGTTAAATTTTTCTGGTAGTTGTAGAATTCTGTTCTGAATGTAACTGTAAACTGTTATTTTCATCAACTACATCTTGCAGTCTAAGCCCACAATGACACGGGAAAACACATCAGAATTTTACTTTACATAAGCAACTGCATTTCTGATCCACTATTTCTCCATTTTCTCCCAGCAACAAACAGTGATATCGTCAGTCTCCATAGCCTGTAGGCAGGTCCTACTCATTTTAAATGGTCCTACTTTAATCACACAGTTGCCACTTGCCTTCTAGTATGATAAAGTGCAGAAGCCCTGGGAAGAAGGTTGTGGATTATTTAAACCTAAAATCCTCGTGGGACTGCTGGGGGAAAAACAGTGTGTACCAGTGGCCTATAGAGAGCAGAACATTCACTGCCTCAAGCAACATTCTCCAAGACGTGGGTACTGACTGAAACACTACAGAAATTGTTTTACCCAGCAAGGGATTTCTAGATATTTTACAGATTTACTAGCCTAGTTGACAATATAATCACAACTGAAAGTGACATATTATCAACATTATTATTGTAAAAAGAAAAGCAAAAGAAAACACTCTGGTGTGTACTTGCTTTAAATGAAATATTAGGGTAGAGGCTAGGGTGGGAAACTCACAAGCATGCGTGCAAGGACAGCAAAAGGTGAAACTTCAGCGAATTGAAGAAAGACTAAAAATGAAGCAAGAATCTATATCAATTTGGAAAAAAGCCTGGGACGGGGCATGCAAATTCTCATGACATATCCCCTAACTCAAAGAAATCTGCATTTACAGTGTATTAAGTAATAAATGTGTGTAATTCAGCATTTTGTGACTACTAATCCACTGCAGAACGACACCGGCTATGGAAAACACATCAAATAATATAGCCTTTTTAAATTGCATACTCAACAACCTATATATCCAACATTTCAAGAAAATGAGGATAGTGGATTAAGAGAATTTAATGTCAACTTGTAAAAAAAGGAGAAAGGCATAGCTGAAGCATTTAAGTGTGTGTATTGGGAGCTCCAGTGTTAACATTAAAACATTTTGTACCAGCTGCATATGAAATCATAAAATGCTAGTTCCTTCATGGAAAGAGTTAAGGCTAGTAAACATTCTTTTAAAATATATTTCAATATTTTTTACCTGTTTTGAAGCTAATTTCCTTGATTTTGCTCTCTTTTGCAACACAAGTCTTAACAAAATTATGTATCTGTGGGAGTCAGGTGAGGACAAGGGGTGCAAATTTAAGACTGCTCACAGTTGGATGAAAAACACAGGTAAAGAATTCTTGTAAGACTGTAGGACAGGTGTGTGAGGGTAAGAAGAGCTCAGGAAGGATATCATAAATATTGCCCAAGTCACGTGATCAGACCTTGTAAGGAAAAGGGACGGTGCACAGCTAAAAATAATATTTTTTAAAATATATCCTTGCCTGCATTAACAACACTTCAGAATTGTTGTTATTTTATTATCCACAGATTTTGGTAATCAACTCTTCACCATTTAGGTTGTTACTTTTTTCCATTGCATTCAGTTTGGAAAATTAAACTACAATGGGCAGTTATATCGAGGTCAATTTCACTTATTGTAGTGCTGCCAACTGCTCTACAAACAAGAAAGAAGACATGGCTCCTCCTCCTTTAAAGAGTTTGTAATCTAAATAGTAGGATGGGTTGCGTGACTGAGCAGTGCAAATTAACACCTGTCTTGCTAGCTCTTCAAGTTTTGTTCAGCGGTGGTTTTATTTTTTTTAATTTTTGTTTTATTTCAGCTCTTTTGTTTACAGTTCTTTGATGGCTGTTGCAAGGTTTTAGGCCTTTTGGAAGAAGAGTATTTTAGGGAGGGAGATGAGAACCACTTTCTGGTTCTCATGTATTAGCATAATGCTGCTGTGTTTGGATTTTAGAACTGCAGGAAAATATTTATATTGACATTAAAATAAGTCCATAAAGTTATTTTATTAAGCATTGCCTCCACTCCCATTTTTCTTTTAATACAAAAAACCCACTATATTTTGGATTTAACTAAGGCAGCAGTGTTCTGCTTCATCTTTTAACTTTCTATTTAATTTGTAGTCTCTTTTTAAGTAGTTAAATTAAAAATATTTTCCCTTTTTCTTGTTTTGGCTTAGCCCTATGACAGCTGCCAAATTTTGTTCTGTCCATATCACATTTTAGAACCAACGATTTTGCATATTAGCAAAAAGCCTTCCTGAAACTCAGCCTTTGAATAATATCTCAACTGAGATGCAGGAATATGGACAGGGCTAATAACACACAACAGCCCTCCTGCTGCTGGAGTGACTGGTCATCTTGACTCTTTAGAGGCTGACAAAAATGTAATATACTGAATTCTTCTGTGTGCGCATACCAGGTATTATTTGTATGTCCTTTTATTCAGAGGGAAAAAACCCACAATATATTGCTGGCTACCTAGGCAGAGCCACTGTAAAGTTAAACATGATTCCATGAGCAATGTCTGAGCCCCCAACTGATCCCTCATATTTCTTGGAGCCCTTCTAAATTTAAATGTCATTAGTGAAATTGCACAGATTTCATTCACCGTTTGCATGGAAAGAAACCCTGAGCAATTCCAAAATCTCAGAATTCTCCTAAGTTTATTTTAAATATTGACATATGCAACCCTTACAATATATTTCTGCACACTTACCCTTATTTTGTCATCTGTTTCCATAGTGGCCTGAAGTTTCCCATTCACGCTGAATACACAGAAAAGGCCATTTTCATAGTATATGATACAGTGGCCCTCTCTTGAAGCCTGGATAAGTTTTGGTCTCAAGCAGTTTTCAGGACCTTCTAATGTCCTCAATAGGTCTCCATTCATAGAATGTATGAGACATGGCCCTTCTGATGAAACAAAATTAAAAGCACTGGTTATTTTCATATCGAATCCATCCAAAGACAATGAGTAATGGCTTTTATTGAATTAACTCAAAATGTGTTATAAATGGAAAATTTAAGGTACAACCTTGTAATACTAAAGTTGTTCACATTGGTAGTCTCATCTCCTAAAAGTCTAGAGTTGCATTAGGGTAACTAAAGCAATCACCTACTTTAAGGCAATGTCCACACTACCTCTTATGTCATAACCCAAGCGCTGGTGTGGACAGTGTTACATGGACAGAGCTTCTCCCACTGACATAGCTGCCACCACTCATTGGGGGTGGCTTAATTAAGTCAAAGGGAGAGCTCTTTCCTGTCAGTTTAGAGCAGCTCCACTAGAGAGTTTACAGCAGCGTGGCTGCGCCAGTCTCTTTAGATTTTCACAGTAAGATTCACTTATTTACATGCTTACAATTGCAGCACCTAATTTAGGTGCACAAATTCCTGATATGCATTCACAAATCAGATGTGTACCCATATGCGACTAGCTACATTCTTCATTGGTAATGAACATGGACAAAAACTTTATTAGTATACACACATCAGGTATTCCCCTTGTGTAAAAAGTGTGTGCAGTTTTGAGTGCCAGACTTTGAAAATGCAGCCTATAATAGGAACTTTTGAAACACTGAAGAAGGAAGGTCTCTGTTCCAAGGAGCTCCCAAGAAGGACAGATAAATAGAGAAAGGTAGGGAAGGGGGACAACTACAAGCAATTTATGTACAAGTGAACATAATTCATTGTAAGCAGCACAGCAGAAATGGGTCTTTAAGAAAGATTTAAAGTAGGGTCCTTGTAGATGAGCTCAGAGAAGCTGACCCTAACCACTGCAAATTTTAGTTGGGAATGCAAATATATCTTTAAACAACAACAACAACAACAAAAATCATTGCTGTTGCCACTGGGGAGTTATCCACAACAAAAACAAAGCACATAATTGCACTGCATTTTTGATAGTCTCAGCAGAGAGCCAGGAATACATAGAGGATAGTTCTCTCTGTATTGTCGAACAACTAAAGGTAGTTAGTCTGAATAAACAAAAACAAGATAACTGGAAGACCAACATGGGGAAGCTGTCTGTGCTGGACTTCTATAGATACACATGAATGGGCTTCAATTTTAATATGTTATGGTCAAAAGAGGTTTTTCAAATTGACTTAAAAGGGAAACCTGTGCCAATTAAAACAAGGTTTTTTTATATGAATCATACATAATTAAAATGATCTCCATCATCCTAGACTGTATTCATCTTTAAACTAGGACAATAACTTTATGACAAAATATAGTTTTAAAAAGATAACAGAAACCCTTTTACCTTTCGCACCACTTATTACCAGACCAAGTTCAGCACAAACTGTAGCACAAACAATCTCATAGTCATGTCCTGTCAAGACAGCTCGGGGAGTGGCAAAATCACCTTCAAGGAAACAAGAAAAAAAGGAATCCTCAGTTATGATTCATCTCTAAAAGCAGTGTTTACAGTAATTCACATATTTATTTTCTTTACCCTTGGAGTTTACACTTTCAAGAACAGATACTCATGGTATGGACTATACTTTTTTTGCTACACTTGAGAATGACTTCTTCCATACTGCTGATAAACAGTACACTAGTAGTACTGCCTTTCAGAAATTCAGCCTGGCCATTTACTAATGAAGATACACACAACAAAACTCTATATAGACAACAACTAGTTTGAACATAAAGGATTCTACTACCCCTCAGTGGACAAAGAGCACCACGCCAATAAATATTCTGTAAATAAGTGTGTCACTATGATAAGTAACAAGGGGAAACATTTATGATGTCCAAGTTGAAGGAAGGAGTCCACTGACTGATTTCACTTTAATCTATTTCCAGTACTGAAATCACAACTATGAGGCTTAACTTAGTTCCTCATAGCCAGTTGGTGCTTTGTCCAAAGCAATTATTTTTTCCAGAATCTGTCTTTAGAGATCAAATCAAACATTTAGGGATGTTGTCAATAGAGGAAAATTGTAAGCTGACATATTGTTATGAACTGTTCAGACTTAAACCTTTTGTCACAACAAATATGGGTAATTAACATTTTCTGTGTCTGATCTTTGAGAATAGTGTATGCATGTGTTATCATAAACTTCTTTAAAAATACTTCAGACCTCATCTCGTGTATTTTCACTGGCTCACTCTCCCAGAATGCCAGTAGTCCATGAAAAGCACAATGTTATTTTTGTAATTACTGTCTAATTATTTCAATTGGAAGCCTTTTATGAAGAGTAAAAATCATTAAAGTTTTAAGTAATATGTTTCCAATGAGGTTATCACAGCTTAATAAAAGAGAACTACAAATAAGCTTTTTTAAGCAGAAAATATTTTTACTTTAAATGATGACTTTTTTTCTGTGGAATGCCAGAGCTATAGAGTCAAGTATCGGGCGTAGCCGTGTTAGTCTGTAGTCATAAAAACAACAAGGAGTCTGGTGGCACCTTAAAGACTAACAGATTTATTTGGGCATAAGCTTTCGTGGGTAAAAAAACCTCACTTCTTCAGGAACATCTGAAGAAGTGAGGTTTTTTACCCACAAAAGCTTATGCCCAAATAAATCTGTTAGTCTTTAAGGTGCCACCAGATCCTTGTTGGTTTTTTAGGGCTATAGAGAAAGATGGTGGTAAAAATCAAATGTTATTTTGATTTTAAAAAATAGTATATGGATTTGCAAAGACACGGAAAGAAGAAATAGTGTCAAGTGATTCCAGCAAGGATAAAGCAGCACATTTGTTGTTTAGATAGCATGATTCAAAAAGTTTTGAAGTAGAAATTTTTTTTAAAACCAAATATTAATAAGCACAATCTTATTAATGTGTCCATTCATTTATACTGCACTCTCCAAAGTAGTGTCTGCATAACTTCTAATAAGACACTCAGATTGTTAAAACACACCCTGCAAACAAAGAATGTTTTCACCGGCACAATGAGTTTTCTGTGTGCAGCATGGATGCAGGACTGGACATGTGAAAGTAAAGTTAAAAAGACTTAACTTACTCTCACCAGTGTGCGTTTTAACTCTGACCATTTGCAACAATTCCCAAAATGTCCATGTAGCTGTCATGTTCAAATGGTCTTTTTAAAAAGGTCATAATCCATGATCCCGTATTAAACCAGGGATTATTACCTTTCAAAATATGATTTATTCTGCAATTACTGCTACAATACATAATTTATATTATTGTAACATACAAATTTTGCAAAGTAAACAGTATTTCTTCTTAATAAATCAGGACAATATCATTCTCATATTATATATATATATATATATATATATATATATATATATATATACATACACACACACACACACACACTTTGGAGCAGCTTAGTAAGTGATCCCTAATCCCCAAATACATAACCATGAAATGCTACAGCTTGTGTTTCATATGGAGTTTGGCAAAACACACTCAAATTCAGGAAGCATGGCAGACAGTTCAGAAAAAAAATTAAAAGCATAAGGGATAGACTTATGATCAGTAGGTACTTCTCAGCTGATTATTTCACAGAAAGATGGGATATATATTGAACTTTCCTCACCTAAACATGGAACAAGCACTTTTAAAAGTGAATGAAACAATGAAGACAATCCATGACTTTGCACAAATAGATTGAAAAAAGTTCTATAAACGTTAATGGTTACACTGGAATCTACGTAACAGCCTCATTACCCAGTATCAAATTGTACTTTTTAGATACCCGACTCTGTCCTATTGTCCCCAAATGAAATGTAAGGCAGTTTTGCACAGTTCCTGGTTTGCGGTATTTTTTAATTGAGATGCACACATTAGCAACATTAAATAGTCAATAATAGTTATTATTTACTACTGTCTTCAGAACTTGCATTTAACACAAATCTGCACAGATAATCAAAAACTTACTTTAATTAAGTTATTAAATATTTTCATAAAACAATAGTTTAAACATTGAAATCATGAGAGTTTGAAATGAGCAGCACCGACTCGGTGTTAATGGGTTTACGCTGTTTGAGTTTAAAAGGACATTTAAGGAACTGTTTTAAATGCAGTTATTAGAGGATAGAAGCAAAAATTCAACTGCCACAAGATGTTTACTTTAAATGCTTGTGGTAGTAGTGTTATTGTTGTCTCTGTGGATTAAATGTTATGCATGTCTACAGTACCTATCCCAATAGTATCTAGGAGTTAGGTTTCTCCTACAACACAACATGGACTGATGATATATGTTTATCATAGTACATAGTAAAAATTCTATCTATAATACTTATGTTGCTTTTCATTTAGTAATATTATATTAATATATTATATAAACTAGAATATAAACCCATGTTACCTAGATTATAAACAGTGTCTCGCAAATCCATTCATCCAACTGTTTACCAAATGGCTTTAGTATTAAATAATTGCACATCAATTAAAAAAAGAGAGCAACAATCAGAAAAGTAAATTTACAAAGAAACCTCCAGTTAGGCTATTTCTCTCACTACTGAAAAACAAGTATCCTGTGTAAAGTCAGGCTGGCTCCTTTGATAAAAATGTTAAATATTTAGGGGTTTTTAAGACACTGATTTCCCAAATAATGGGGTCACTTAAAAGCTGATTGTTGAGCAGAACAGATTTCTTTAAAAGCTTTTAAACTGTTACTGCTTCAGAAGATTGTCATGGTTTTCAATAATGCAGAGAAAATTTTATTTTGTCATTGGTTTAAGGGGCACCTCTTCAAACTTTTCTAAATTGTTTTAGGGGAACCAGCTTCTAGACCCCTTTGAAAAGCTGTGGAAATTACTTCAAAGGAAAAAAGAGTCTTTGTCCCTTAAGCAGGTTTACGACCACTGAGGCAAACCCTAACTAAGGGGTGAAAAGAATACCCAGGCATCTTTATGGAGATCCTTAAGGAAGATGAACAAGTCAAATGAGATTAAAGATAGCCCAAATCCTGGCACTAATAACCAAGACACAGCAGTCTTACAGATGTGCTTTTCTCAGCATAGTATATAATAATATCCTTAACCAATACCACTGTTGGAGCACTACTTAAATTTGAATGGTGTAGAAATCTTAATGGCACATTCACATTGTAACAAATGTAGCTACGACTTATTAAAATCATAATATATATAAAACCCTTTTTCCAAAAATAAGCAGGATCTTTTACCTTTAAAGTAACTATTATGTTACTATTACTATATGTAAACTATTCAAATTATGTCAGAGAACTCTCTTGCATTACAATAAATAATTGCTGCAAAGTTGTTTTCCCATAGAAAATTGCATAAAATATCACTCTTGCTTAAGTGACCAAAGTACACTTTAAATCATAAAACTCAAACTTCAGAAGATAAAAGAACACCACATGATATCCCGTGTGCAATATTTCACTGAAAAAGTGCTAGATGCTTGGAAACTACATTTAAAAAGGAATAGTGAAATTATAACAAAGTCAAAACTTTCTTCCAGTTTTACAACATCCAGAAGAAGTCACTCCTTACAGCTAACGAATCACTGTTTAGTGTTTCTGAGATTTCCTCCTCCTAGTTTTCCAGGCTTTGGTGTTGTTAAACAAAACAGAATCATGACATCTTAAATCCAGAAGTGAATTCCATGTTTAATCGCTTGCTATGTTACAATGACTGACTGAAAGAATTGACAAATACAGCAAACTCTGAACATTTCCCTCTAACCTGTACTCAATCTAGAAATAAAAACATATCCCACATTAAAATGTGACATGCCCTTTCCTAAAACTAGCATTGATGAGATAATATTATGCAACATATTAAAATGTAAGTATTTTGACTATGGCTCCTTTCATACTCTAGGCTGAGAAGGCAGTTAATTATGATAAGTCACTGACAGATGAACAGTAATTCTCAAGTTATGATTCCATGATTGTAGAGGCTGTAGGGCACTTTTTTAAGTGCAAATTAATTAAGCAATTTTATGTCTTAATATAAAATTATAATTAAATGAAACATCAATTAACCCAAC
The DNA here is from genome assembly GCF_027887155.1 of Malaclemys terrapin pileata. Taxonomy (NCBI): domain Eukaryota; kingdom Metazoa; phylum Chordata; order Testudines; family Emydidae; genus Malaclemys; species Malaclemys terrapin. Next base: position 85,241,960 of record NC_071509.1, on the reverse strand, counting down.
TATCTTTTTACTTACTGCTTGCTAAAATAACTGACTGAGTGCTTTCCCACAAGGATAGGCAAAACCAAACACTTTCTACAAATTTCACAAATTTTTATAATTGGTGTTTCTAATAAAAACTGACAAAAATAATAAAACCTTTAAAATAAGGTTACATAACTGTAAAACCCTAATTATGAAATCTAGGAACTATGAGCACTAGCCATATTCCATCCGAACGTAAATAAGCAAAATAACAAAACAATCTCAAGGACTCCGATATGCCATTAGACTTCCACATTAGTTTTACAACATATTTCAGAGTTTATTTGTCTCAAACTGATTCCTGTTAAATATCTACATAAATACTACATTCATGGAATTCTGCAGAGTGACTGCCAATATAATAATAAAATTTCACTGCTACACAAATGAGACTAGCTCTTTCATGTACAATAAATCTTACTGAATGACGAGCTATACATATGTTATGAAAGTATCACTGCAATTTTAGTCTGAAGGCTGATTTCTTTTTAAACACACAATTTTTATACTATACTTTAGTTACAAGGTACATAAGAACTCTGCCTTTATGTTATTCTCCACTTCAGAGACATAGGAGTTTTTCCTCCCAAGTCTAATCTTTTTTCCTTCTACTGTTGCATGTCATTTGTTCAAACTTTTTATAATCTCACAAAATGCACAACCTTAAATCTAGAGGCTAATTTTGTCTTTGCATGTGTTACTTAAAAGCCTATAGTTTGCCCAAAGGAAACAATTTCTTTGAGTAAACTCACATTCGAAACCTGAAACAAAATCCAGAAATTTAAATGCAACTGATGCTAGTAACATTTCCAACTGTGGCTAGTAAAGTGCTAAACATAAATTTACTTTATCATGTGGCTCTAGATTACTAATAAGCTTATTACCACTGAGGATACCGAGAGGGCTTATTTCATTCCATCCCTTAGTTACTCCATGCAAACGTTTGACTGACACGGAGTACTGAGTAAGCAGATGCTACTAGAATGTAACATTTGTTTGTTCATCTCCCTTCAGAGTGGTTAATTAGAAACGTGAATTTGAATGATTTTCTTGTGTTTATAGACACTCTCTCTCTTCAGGATAGGGTTCCTTATATCTCTAAAATGGCACAATATAGAGAGCAAAAAAAATTACAACCTGTATTAATGGAATATTACAATTCAGACTTTACACGCACAAAGTCTGGACTCCCATGCCTCACAATTCCCATCCTATATGCAATGTGAAGTCTTCTGGAATCTCTTCCCCCTCGTTCAGAGTTTGTCAGTTGAAAGTCCTGGGAAGTCTCTTACTCCTCCCACTGAATATGAACTCCTCTGAAATCCCTTGCAGGCATCTGCAGTGCGACCATTCACACCCCCACTGTACATAATATTTTAACATATGTTCTGTACCCAGTTAATTAAACCATAGTCTGAACAATTCAGGAGCACATTTTTTTAAACCATAAAACTGGATACAGATTTTCAGTGCACCTTATAGATATATTCACCAACTTCCTGCTGAGACCAAGTATAAAGTATCCATCCAAAAAGGAACTAGGAACATTATAAAGCAACTATTTCAATAAAAAATATAGCAATGGTAGGACAAGGTACTAACATATGTCTATTTTTTAGCAGTATTCTTTGTGTTGTTATACCTAAAGATCAATTCCATCACAAAACAAACACTTTTGAGTTTCTCTCTTAATCAAAAAATAATCTCAGATGAACAATTTCATACGATAGTTTAGCTCACTTTAAATCTATCAGTTTCTGCTGTTTTTACTATTTTCTGCTTAGTAGAATACATTCTACAAAAAAAACTTGTAAAATTTTGTTCCAATTAAGAAAACTTTTTAATCATTTAAAACTTTTAAAAATATACTGCCCAACAATATTAAATAATGAGAGCATATACTGTACCTATTTAAAAATAAGATCATATTGCTAATTAATTTTAAAACAACTTGTTTTATATATAGTATTAGATAGTGTTTTAGTTTTGAGACCTTTCATATTACAATGACTAGGAACGTTGTAGCATTTAAAAAAAAAACAACAACAACAACAGCCAATGAATGATCAGGCCTTAAAAGAAACTTAAAACTTAAAACTTAAAACTTCTTTTAAAAAGCAAACAGTATTTTTCAACAAATTTAGTCTTCCAGCTAAGTGAAGCTCCTAATGTATATAATTCTGACTATACAAAGTGTTCTTGTATGTACCATAGTGAATTTACATCCTGCAATTCCTATGTTATGGAAATTAATTCCAGAAACGCTTTGAAATGTTTCCTAGCTGATCCTAAAGTATGGTACTTACCAAACATTTTTTTTACAGCAGTGAAGTCTGGTTTTGAAGATACTCAAAGTATCAATTCTAGACCATAAATCATTACTTCTTCTGTTTTACTCTACTCTCATATCTATGTGGTACAGCCTTAGAATTTAATAGTATAGTCATTTTTCTCAGTAATCAAACAATTTAAATAAATGTGATATATTAGTACATCATCCCAACACCATGCATATGGTGCACATTAAGGTTGTATTCATTTACCATATGAATATAATTCCTTTTACCACCATCTATTATTAGGTACAAGTTGTAAATATAGCATTGTTTTGCCTGGAACCTGAAGGCCTGCATTACATCATGGAGCACTAAACATCCTGATCCTTCTGGAGAATTTCATGTATATAGTTTATTGACACCTGAAGCTGGATGCTGCCAACATACCAGCATCAAAAACCTTCTCTCTAAATTTTTCCATTCAGGAAAAAGACAATGCCTTTGTTTGTGTTTGTATAGTGCCTAGAACATTACAGGTACCAAAATATACCACCACCAATTTGATACAAGAAGAAAACATGAAATTCCTTCTCTATTAGCCAGTTGGAAATAATTATATTACAGATGAAGTACTTAATACTGGAGGACATATTTTTAGTCTGCAAAATTTAAAAAAGAACCTGCTGCATTTGAGAATGATTTCTGAAACAGCTATTAGGATTGCAGGTTCTTTAGAGACTCCATAGAGAGACTAATACTTTATTGGCATTATATAAACACAAAATTATAATATTTATTATTTATAAAATATTATAGGTTTGAGTGGAGTTACTAGACATACAACATCACAAGGTTCATCCATCTATTATGTCTTGTCTTTATGACTTAAAGTTATTTGGGGGCAGAGGCTGTCATTTACTGTGTGTTTATATAGTGCTTAGAACAACAGGGCCCTAACCGAAGTTAGGCCTCCATGCATGACATTTTAAAACCACCACCAATACCCCTGTGCCCTTACAGCAGTATAAGTTAGGGTCCCATTCTGGAGGTCAGATACATGCAGGCTGAGCCTCTGCAAAACCCCACTAACTTCAATGGTGCTTTGGAGAAGTGTGGGGGGGGAGGGGGGGGGAGAAGGCGGGGGAGCGGGGGGGGGGGGGTGTCCTACCCCTGTAGCTCCAATAGGCCTATGATCAATGCCTATGTTTCTTAAACTTCCATGGGAATTTGGGGTAAACTAGGAATGCAGGAACAGACTCTAAATGTCAGATAGAAATTTAAGTGGTTACTGTCCCTTAAATATATTATTTTGTAGTTACTTTTATGTACCCTGTTGCTCTTTCTTTTCTGTGAAACACACATTCCTGAGCTTGAATTCCAAGTACAGAACAATTTATTATTGAACTTGATCACATTCTAGTAAAAAAGAAGAAAATATTCCATTTTTCTTACAATTACACTTAAAACACTGACACACTCCAGTTTCAGGTTGTACAACAACATTACATGCAGTTTGTGCCTTCTTTTTAGAAGGAGACAAATTATAATACAAATAAAATCCACAAGTTTCACACCAAATTTGTCGAAGCGTCTGTGTGTATTTAATATTTTAAGCAATAGTATTTTGTGGAGGATCAGTTCCCACATCATTTTCACATCATTACCAGCAGATGGCAGTGCAGAATGCTTGGTTATATACAGTGAAAGGCTACTTTGCCTAGCCATTTTTGAGAGACAAAGAGTATATATTAATGGCTGCATTGAAACAGTGCTAAAATAATACTGTTTTTTTTTTTAAAGAAATAATACAAATCATTCAGAGTGTGTGTGTGTGTGTGTGTGTGCGCATCAAAGTAAATTTATGTATAAAGTACATGGTATTGCTTATAGCAAATATATAAAGGTATGCAGACACAGTCACTGCTTTTAATTCTCAACATGGTACTCTACCTCTCTCACAGCAACACTAGGTTTTCTTAGCAGAAGGAATATAGCGTAAGTCCTCCTCAGAGATATCAACTACAATCATTCTAAACCGATTTAAAATATTTTGAGATATTATAATTTTCTACATGGGCACATATTAATAAAATCAATAGCAGGTTTTGCATTACTGACGTGATTATTTATGGGTGCCTAGATACCATGGTGACTGACAATATACATACAATGGATAACGTGGGTTGACAGACTAAAAAAATTCATAGTACACAATGACTTTTAGTGTAGCTACATTATATACTACTTTTTAAAAAGTCCTGTTCTTACAATTATAGCTATAATTCCAAAATAAATATTTATGTTGCAAAAAGACTTTTTAAAAATCAGATATATTTTTTTTATAATGGCCATAGTTCTCAAAACTGCAGAGACTTAGGTACATGCTTAATTTTACACATGGTGAGCAGTTCCACTGACTTCAAATCATAGAAATATGATTTACTTAAATCAAGAAATATACAGTGTATAAAAATACGCATTAATGTAAGTCTTTGCAGGATTGGGGCGTATGAGATTAGGGTGTCTGACTGCAAAGAAATGATCTATAATGCTATATTTAAATCAATCAAAAGCAGGATATTAATGGGTGATATTTCTGGATTTTAATCATCAGCAAGAACAGCAATACCTAAATTTTAAAAATATTTGAACGAAACATTTACAAAGTTTTAATTTTCACACTGAAGAGTATTTATAATAGTAGTGACAGAAAATTTTTGTACCTTGCTAAGCACAGTAATTAATATAATAAAAACTACATAGCAAGATACAAAACTTTAGACATGATAGCCTTTGTGAGATTAAAATAGTTTAAAAATGTAAATCTGAATAGGAGACCATATGATGCTTGTGCACGTTAGCTGCAGTTGTACTGTTCACATAAACTCTTGGTTAAATCCATTTGTCTGGTTTAAATATTAAACCTCCAATGTTATATCCTGCAATATAGATACAACAACCAGTCACAATGAAAAAGAGCTGGAGTTTATTTCTCTAATGTGCCTCAGAAAACTGTAGTTTTAAAAGGGCACTACATTATGATACAAAACTATTCACTAAATGCACTGCTGTGTATTGATGATCTTCACAATATATTTGTGATACATACGGAGTAACCTTTTCAAACTTTATGTTATAACATTAAAAAAGGTAATGTAGTTAGCTTTATTCACATATGTGTAGAAGACTGATACAATAATTCATAGGATACAAAATGTTAGTTTAGTGGCAGCAATATAGCTACCAACTTTATATATTTCATTACTATTGGATGTTTCTGTGAGTAAACCTTTAATTTTATTAAAGCAAATCAAATTCCCAAAGTAGACATGCTTTCATGTCTTTTACAATAGAAAAGCTTCAAAATAATTGTAACTATATCCACAGGAAATTTGAAAGCAACAGTAGAAGGTTCTCTCCATCTACCAGAGGACTGCACAGGATGACAGAAAAGCCCTCTGTTGAGAGCTCAACAATACAAACATTATTTTTTTATAAGCATGTAAAATACATAAGGCAATAAAATTCACACTCTATACCTAACTGAAACATATGGAACCTCAGACAGAATAATTATAATGCAGAAATTACAACTGTTCAAGGCACAGAGGGTGAAATTCATGTCACTACCTTAATTGGCCTCTCTATGAGTGAAGAATGTGGGGCATTCAAGGATGGTGGATGGAAGACTTGTAAAGGTAACAGGCAATCCCCCAATCTAAGACTTGGTGTGGGCTGTAACCAACCTTTCCCAACACCATGGCTGCTGCCACTCCAGTTTACAAGTTGGAGCAGTATTTGGTGTAAGCTTTGCACCCCATTTGTAAATGAATCCTGTCATCCCTTCTTTTGATGCACCTCAACTGTCACTCACTGCACTAACTAATGTGCACAGAAATCCCACCCCCATCCTCCCCTTTCTGCAGGATACAGTGAGTTCACCAGCATCTTTGCAACATCACTACATCCAGTGCCACTCCATACAGCCCCAAGACCAGGCTAAAGTGGTGTAGAAGGCCTTTGGCTGGCCCTGTATGTCAGAATGAATTTCACCCATATGAGGTGTAATTTTCAAAAACACCTGCATAGCTATCTACTATTAGCAGGTTGTGTAAAAAAAATAAATAAAACGGGAGCCCTGACTGCAATGGCTATATGGTATCAACATCACCATTGACATTTTTCAAAAAGCTTTAAATGTTTTCTTGTTTTTAGATAAGAGTCTCTAAATACATTGAAAGCTAACCACACACAAGTAAATAACTTGTCTTTTCCTCCCCTTAACTTTGCCGTAAGTGACGGTTGTTTCTGTCACACATCTACTAGTTACTCAAGAGAATGTGATAAGTCTCAGGACTTTCCAAAAAAAGATGCAATAGTTACTTCAGATCTGTTTCTACTATTAGTCATTTTTAGAGCTTGCTGGAAATTTTTCCATTAGAAGATGCCAATTCATCAAAAGCAAGACAGCTAGCAGAAGCGTGTCAATTTTGACAAAATTTCATTTAAAAAATAGCCTGACACAAAGCACTTGTACAAATGACTTAATTTTCAAATGTCTTATTTTAGATTATAAAAATATTTCTGTTTAAAACATGTCAAAATCAGAATGAAACATTTTTTATTTTATTGTAATGAAATGTTCTGATTGACTTGGAAATTTTTAAATTTCTTTAAATTTGCCAGACTTGCCAGAAATATTTAAAAAAAATGTTTTCATTCCATTTAGAGCAGGGAAAAAAAGTGAACTTGCAGAATTTCCCATGAAACAGAAAATCCAGTTCCCATCCAGCTCATTTTTATTATTTTCTTGCTGTTTATTAACTAGTCAGCAAGAAAGGCTAATTTATTAAATTTTTATTGAATGATCTACAAATAAAGAGTCTGAATGAATTGCAGACCTCTGTATATTGTTACTTGTAGTCTTTTCCCAACGACTTAAGTTGTTGACAATTGTCTATGCTCTTTTCCTATAGTACTGCATGCATAATCAGGGCCGGCTCCAGAGTTTTTGCCGCCCCCAGCAGCCAAAAAAAAAAAAGAAGCCGCGATCGGGATCTGCGGCAGCAATTCGGCGGGAGGTCCTTCACTCCGAGCTGGAGTGAGGGACCGTCCGCCGAATTGCCGCCGCATAGGTGGAAGTGCTGCCCCTCTCCCGAGAGGCCACCCCAAGCACCTGCTTGCCAAGCTGGTGCCTGGAGCTGGCCCTGTTCATAATGTAGGAGTATAATACACTTCATCAGTGATTAGTTCAAGTTAAGTTTTATACAGTAACCTTTTTCAGCACTAACATAGGGAATATGACAGCTAGGCAGAATTTTGCATTAAAAAACCTAAGTAAATACAGTTTCAGACTAACATCCATCTATCTTCACCTATGTCTCTCAAACTGCTGTATAACAAGCCAAAAAGAAAGAAAGAAAGAAAGAAAGAAAGAAAGATGATGATTCAGCCAAAACAAGCAGACACAGGAACAGGACTTAACATAAAATTTAAAAAAGAAAATATATAAATAAGTTTAAATAATATTTATTTTGGTAACACATTTCTTCTGCAAAACAATAAAATGAAGAATTTTCCCATACAGTAGATTTATGGCTGAGCAGTTACTGATGGAAAGTTATTCTTTATAAATATTTTGATATAAATAATCAAATGAAACATTTATTTGATAACCATGCCACAACCATAATGGCTTGTCAGCTTGGGTTAAGTACTATTTTAAAACATTAACAAAGGCAGCCAGAGCTCAATGCTTCCTGAAGTAATGAAACAAAATCAAGCAACTTAGGTGACATGTCACTGGTGGGAATGTGTGAAGGGGGAGTTAAGTCATATTGGTCCACTGAGAGGCGGTTAGAGGAGGAGTAGGGTAGTGGGGAGGAATGGAAGCAGTGCTTCTGTTTTAGATGATTGTTGTTGCAACTCTTAATACTATGGTGTGTAAAGGGGGCCCCTTGAGTGCCCTTTGGTGTGTAGCTGTTATTAAGATTGAATTCACAATAAATAAATACACTTACATTTTAAAAACTAGAAAAAATAAACGATAAAAAATGTTAAATTAAATGATGGATGTATTGTCAAAATCATACATCAATTTATATTATTAAAAACTACTTCATGGTAACAGATCAGAAACTTTCAATACAAAAGACCAACGAATAACGGATGAAACGATTAATACCTATAGTGCCAATCCTGCATGTGACAATGAGGGTGGAACTCATTTACTTCAGTGGTGCTCCACGACCATGCAGGCGTTTGCCTGTGCAGAGTCACTTACAGGATCAGTGTCTATAAATCTCTGACACAAAAAAATAGACAGTCATATACTTGTTGCTCTTTTCTTTCAGTGACCGGGCTGGAGTTCTCACATTTCTGACAGAATCAGAACTGGGCAGAAACATGTCTTTTGGGTTTCCCTTATAGATGGTTTTGACTAGACACAGAAGTCAATAAAGTTACACCTACAATGAATTTAGACCACTATATTGTAAGCTTGTTGGTGCTGTCTTTTCATTATATAAGTGTATAGGCCTAGCAACAAGGGACTCCAATTGCTGATAGGGCTTCCAGGCACAACTACAATATAAATATTAAAAAATAACCATTAACAAGTCTAAATAGAAATTGTTGTTGTTGGAAATCACCACTCGGCCAACCTCCAAAGAGACGGGACGACTTTATCGTGAAAAGACATGGCCGCACATGGAGACGGAAGGCCAGGATATGAGAAGAATGGAAGACGTGTTGTGATCGGTGCAATCTATATGAGGGCAGAAGGACCAATCGATCGAGGTGTCAAATAGAAATATCTAGCAGCTATTATGCCCACCCATCAGGTGGAGCTTTGACAGGACTGGCAGGGGAAGGAAGAGACACCATCAGGTGGTCCTTGATAAAGTTGATAGCAATGTGAGGGGAACCCTCTTCATCCTTATGCAGCTGGTTGGGAGAGGTGAAATTGAGGAAACCTTCTCCACCACCAGAATTAATTAAGGCTGATCCTCTGACATTCTTGTTGGTCCACACTCACTTGGTTTAGATATGCACTAGGGCTGAGTGCTCTGGTCATCCACCTGGATGGGCATGTGAGCCACAAGGTCTTGTAACACCACAAAGCACCTTTCATCTATATCCATCTGACTGGAAGCAAGGATGGATTGGAATTTCTGATAATTGCTTCCTTTTTTGCCTTCAAGCAATTAAAATTTGAAATGGATACACTTTTTGTTGTTTTCATAGACTCATAGACTTTAAGGTCAGAAGGGACCATTATGATCATCTAGTCTGACCTCCCACATGATTCAGGCCACAAAAGCTGACCCACCCACTCCTGGAATAATTCTCTCCCTTGACTCAGCTGTTGAAGTCCCCAAATCATGATTTAAAGACTTCAAGTCGCAGAGAATCCTCCAGCAAGCGACCCCTGCCCAGCAAGCGACCCCTACCCCATGCTGCGGAGGAAGGCAAAAAACCTCCAGGGCCTCTGCCAATCTACCCTGGAGGAAAATTCCTTCCCGACCCCAAATATGGCGATCAGCTGAACCCCGAGCATGCGGGCAAGATTCTCCACCCAGACCCTCCGGAAAAAGTTCTCTGTAGTAACTTTTAATATCCCATCATTGACCATTGTTACTAATTACCAGCGTCTCAGTATACATCCGTAATTACATCTTTAAGAGATATTTAATTCTTAATTCTATCTTAACAGATGTGGAGGGTGTTGTTTCAGCTGCACAAATCTTTTCTCCTGGAATATGATTTGGGTTTTTTCATTTTTAAGAGGTCACATGAAAGTTTAAATCAGTTCTGGCTACGTCAATGGAAGAGATACCACAATGATGAGCACAGTATAAATGCCGATATACACAGCTTTTAACTTCATTCTTAGCAACATTTGATAGCACTATAGTTGATATCTTTTTCAAATGTTATTTGCATAGGGTCAAATTCTGCTCTCAGTTACATCCATGTAACCCCTATTGAATGAAACAGGCAATTCTCAGGTGTAACACTGGGTAGCACTGTAGCAAGATATAGATGAGTTTTATTCCATACCTGCCTGCCATGTAGTACATTTTATATTTAATTTGATCTAGAGGGGGGTGCCAAGTGTCTCCCTATTCCCCCACCCATCTGGCCCTTTTGGACATAGCTGGGATGGAGGAGACACAATTACTAATCTCACAGAGCAATCTAGGAGTGTCCCGGAATTTTGGGGAATAGCGGAATCCTGCTCAGAGAATCATTTTTAGCCCCTTACTGGAAATCAGCTCTGAGAATTGATTTGTGACTAAGGTCAATGGTGAACAGAGGCTTTATGCCCTAAATAGGAGTTGGATCCTCAGGAGCTTATTGTAATTTACAAGAAATACCTCAGGTGAGTAAAAACACTTCCAGTTTACCTGCAGACCTTGTAAATGCTCAGTCCTAAAATTAACTATTTTCAGAGATTATGAGGTTTGTGAACACTAAAAGGAATAGGTCATGAAGGTTGCTATCTACATCAGCTTCCCTTCTGAGTTTCTAAACGCCGAGCCTTTAAATGTATGAAGTCTATCAGTTTACTGGAGTAGCATGTAAACTTTACAAATCCTAAAATAAGGAACTCTAAGAATGTACTTAACATTAAAAGAGATATCTAATGGATTTACAAAATCCATGGACATAGACTGGCCATTTGAGGTGCTAAATCCCACTATAGCAAGTGGTTTGTAATTATCAGAATGGAGCTTACAGCCTGAAGATCTTGAAAACACTGTAGGCAAGACCTGTGTGCATGGAAACAAAGTAATTGGCATAGAGTTCATAAATTCCACAGGATGGGGTTGTAGATTTGTAAAGAATGGGCTGCACTTGTGGACCCTGTAAACATAGTAGGCAACTCTTGCAAATCTTGAATGCTTCATAGCAGTAAATTACTAAAGTGTTTTCTGAACAGGGCCGGCTCTAACTTTTTTGCCGCCCCAAGCAGCAAAAAAAAGCGCCGTCCCTCCGTAACACCCCCCCACCGAAACCCCCCCCGCCTCCCGCCGCGCTTCTGAACCTCCCGCCGAGCGCCGCGCCGCCGAACAGCCCCCGCCGCCCGCCGCGCTGCCGAACACGCCTGCCCCCCGCCGAGCACTGTGCTGCCTAACACCCCCGCCCTTTGCGGAGCCCGGCGCCGCTGAAACCCCCGCCGAGCGCTGCCGAACACCCCCCGCCTCCGAAACCCCCGTGGAGCGCCGCGCCGCCGAAACCCCCGCCGAGCGCCGCACCGCCGAACACCTCTGCCCCCCCGCGGAGTGCTGCACTGCTGAAGCCCCCCCGCGCAAGCACCACCAAACATCCCCCCCCCGAGCGCCGTGCCGCCGAACACCCCCGTCCCCCCCCGTGGAGCACCGTGCCACCAAACAATCCCCGGCGAGGGCCGCGCTGCCGAACCCCTCCCCGCGGAGCACCGCGCCACCAAACACCTTCCGCCAAGCGCTGTGCCGTCGGAACACTCCCGCCCCTGCAGAGTGCCGCGTCGCTGAAACCCGCGCCGAGCGCCACCAAACACCCCCCGCCACCCGTGGAGCGCCGCGCCGCTGAAACCCCCGCCAAGTGCCGCGCCACCGAACACCTCCGCCCCCCCGCGGAACGCTGCACTGCTGAAGCCCCCCCCGCTCGAGCACCACCAAACACCCCTGGTGGAGCACCGCGCCGCCGAACCCCTCCCCGCGGAGTGCCGCGCCGCCAAACACCCTCTGCCAAGCGCTGCGCCGCCGGAACCCCTCCACCAAGCGCTGCGCCGCCGGAACCCCTCCCCGCGCCGAGCGCCGCGCTGCCCCCCGCCAGCCCAAGATTGGCCGCCCCTGACCAGGTTCCGCCCCAAGCACGTGCTTGGTTGCCTGGTGCCGGCCCTGTTTCTGAACAGGACTGCTTTGCTTCCTAGAATTTAAAGCTCTACCAGATGGGCCTGTAAAACTTAAGTGCCTTGAACAAGACTACTTGGGACTTCCTAAATTTATAAGCGCTGCAAGAATAGGCAGTGTTTGCCGTTTCCCTGACCATCAGATTGCAATCTATGCATATTGTGCCCACAAAGATTCTGTTCTCCTTCAACCAAAGCTATTTATTTTAAGGAACTTATAAAACTATGCTGGGTGCATCCATGAAGCTTTTCTGTTCCTTGAATCAGCCTCCTGAAAATACGTTGGTAGCCTATTCATGCTATGCCTGCAGATTTTGTAATCTACTTAGGCGACAATCTAAGCAGTTTGTGGACTTACGAACACTCAGATACACCTCTACCCCGATATAACACGACCCGATATAACACGAATTCGGATAGAACGCGGTAAAGCAGTGCTGCGGGGGGGCGGGGTTGCGTGCTCTGGCAAATCAAAGCAAGTTCGATATAACGCAGTTTCACCTATAACGCGGTAAGATTTTTTGGCTCCTGAGGACAGCGTTGTATAGGAGTAGAGGTGTACATCATTGAGCTCTCAGAAAGTCAAATACTGAGAGTAAATAATTCCAAAACCAACCAGTCTTAGGAAAAAAAAAAAAAAAAAAAGAGTAAGTTGAACCACAAATCTTGCAAATAACTGAAAAAAAGACATGTGATTCTTATTTAATTATACTTCAAATTGATGGTTTAAACCCAATTGTATATTGTTTCCATGTGAACAAGTATAAATTATACTAGATAGAAAAAAGTTTTTTTGGCGCCTAATACTTAAAAAAACCAACCAAACAAACAAAAACAAAACAAAAAAATACCTAAGTGTCTTAAGCCTATTATCTTTTGAGGACCCCAAGTAATTATCATTATATTATTATTTTGCACAAGTCATTGTGTGTCAGATTCTGACACCTTTACTACCACTGACTATGGCCTGGTCTACACTAATCCCCCAATTCGAACTAAGGTACGCAACTTCAGCTACGTGAATAATGTAGCTGAAGTCATCGTACCTTAGTTCGAACTTACCGAGGTCCAGATGCAGCAGGCAGGCTCCTCCGTCGACTCCGCATACTCCTCACGCCGAGCAGGATTACTGGAGTCGACGGGGAGCACTTCTGGGTTCGATTGCCTGCCGCCGAACCAGCGCGTAAGTATAGACAAGCCCTAGTAGCTAACTCCATGAGTATTTTGATTGGAAGGTAAGATACTACTCAATGGGAGTAAGGGTGTCTGAATCTACACATGTATGCATATTTTTGAATTTATTATACAAGATCTTATAAAGAACAATCTTCACTGAATGGGTAATGTTAAAGTGTTTATTTAAAAAAAACGACACCTTCCAAAACTGCATGTCCAGTTGATCTGTTTAAAAAAAAAAAAAAAAAAAAAATTCTCTGCAGATCTAACAGTAAAGCCTGCAAAATATCAAGTCAAAAGGGTGAGAGGCAAAATTGTACTTGTAATGTTAAGTATCTCACAAGCTTATTGTAAGGAGTCAGTACTGTGGCTCTATAACATATTTATGTGGTCAAAGCAAGCACTATTTAAACTTCACATAAATATTAAAAATGTTGTACTTTGATTTTAGTTTTACGTAAAAGCACTAAGTACTTCTGTAATGACTTATCTCATGCCACATGCAGTTTACTCATAATATAGGTTTTACTTACCACTTGAGTTATCACCAATACTATTGGTTTTGCCATTCCAGTACCAGAGCAGCAGTGTTGCATCACGTGATCCTGAGAGAATGTAACAATTTCCTCCAATGTACGATTCAGAGCGGGCAAGACAGGTGACAACATCCCAGTGCCCAAACACTACTTGTATTAGTTTACCTGAAACATATAAAATCTAAGTTTAAAACATCCTGTTAATGATTTTTCGTAGACTTTATTAAACATATTACAAAATGTTTTAGTGGTACTTTCATGAGCAATGTTTATAAAAGAAAGTCTAGATAAAAACTTCAGTTGCTGTTGGTTGTGAAAGACAAATTCATGTGTCAATTTTTTATATCCAGATGGGATGGAAACTATTTAAGAACGCAGCAGTCTGTATAGGGGCATAGAGTGAATAAGAATCGATTACAGATTTGTATCTTACTCTAAATCCTGCCAAGCCAGTATGTTTCATTATTCTATATATTTAAACTCATGTTGAAGTCATGAGTTTAAATATATAGAATAAAGAAACATAATGACATAAATTTGCAATGACGGAATTTATTTTAATGCAGTTTACTGGTGAAAGTAGCAGTTAAAAATGTAAATCTGATGACAGTGCATAGAGGCTCCAGAACAGTTAAGACATAGGTGAATGTGACATGGAAAATGAAACAACCAGCTCTTTGAGCATTTATTTAATTACAAAAAATGCATACAATTCAGAAAATCTCTATAAAATTAAACTTCTGCTTTAGTTTCTCCATCACATTTAATATACTAGCCAACCATTTCTACCAGCTTTCTTACCTTTGAGAACACTTGCAATGCCCATAAAAGCTCAAAAGACATTCCTGACAAGCAAAGTTTCTGTCTGTTGTGTAAGTATTCAAGCCATCAATAGTTACATAAAAACGAACATGAAAGGAAAACCTAGATAAACTCAACTTTACTTAGACAGTGAAAAATGTGCAATTCATGGATCTTTAAAAATATGAATATGCTTATTACTTTTTAATCTTAACTTAGCAGGGCCACATTTCATAAGTGTGTGTATGTGTACGTTCATGCGGGTTGGGTTTGCATGTGTGAGCGAACACTTATAAGGCCAACTACAACTGCACTCTGAAGACCTCCACATAGAGGGAGGGAGATTGGGTAAGAGAAAAAGCTCTTTAAAGTGAGGGCATAGGCACCAGAATCCATCTTGCTGAGGCTACTGGAACCTGTTAATAGCAGACCATAGAGAGATGGGATATATTTAACACCCTCATCAATGATAAAGTAGAAAGACTAATGAGCAAGCAGAAACTGGATATTAATGAAACTTACAAATGATGATAAATTGGGAGGAGTTAAAAAACAAAACTATCCTGAAACATATTATATCAATATAAGGAGAAATGTGGGAAGCTGCAACACTGAATTGACCGAGGGATGATAGTGGGGGGAGACATGACTTTGTACCATGATAAAGTGTGGGGGAGGGGAGGGGGGGAAGAGAAGGAAGAAAGAAAGAGAGAACAGTACAGTTTGGGGCTGCATAAATAAAAGATTAAAGGTGGAAGATAACAGGTCATAGTTCTTACCTATACTGTTTCTGCTGTGACTGCACCTGGATTATTGCATTCAGTTTTGCACAAAAAAATTAAAACAAAAATAATGACACACTAGGGAGAGAGAGTTCAGATAAAGGGCTGGAAGGACAGATTTATAATAAAAGATTAAAGGTATGAAGCAATAACTACAGTGGAGAAAACCTAACATAAGAATCAGAAGGGTGCAAAACCTGGAAGGGAGGGATATATATATAAAAAAACACCTCAGGATATATATATAGAGAGTGTGGTATATGGGGTAGTGTAATGGGATGAAATTAAGAAAAGGAAAATTTAAGCTATTGAAAAATTGCCAGCAAGATGTATTTGGCTGGAAAAATCTCCCATGGACTGTGGTGGGAGGAAACCTTGTCAACTTAAGACTTTTAAAACTACTGTAGAATGGACAAAGCACTAGAAAGTGTCCTTTCTATAGGAAACAATCTTGTTTTAAGAAGGAAAAACTCTGATCTAATACATCTTTCTCTCTCTAACCTGTATGATTCCATCAAGGAGGTAAAGTTATACAATGGATATATGAATGGGGAATTGATGTTTATAATGAAAAATTATTTCTTCATGAGGTTGAAAAGTGACTGAACGTGATAGTGGGACATAATCCTGTTGCAGGCTCACAGGAGGTTATACGTTTTACCCGAGCAAAAAAAATTTTCCTATAACTTGGTGACTCCAGTCCATATTATGTTTTATTATACCATTTAAAACTGTCTTTTGGCTCTAAATGTGCTGCGACATCAGAAGTTACCCCTGTGCTGAGGGTTTTTCACTTAGGTTCCCAGGTCATGTATTTGTCTCAGCCAAATTGCTGGATGGTCAACCATTTTAGTCAGCAAAGCTATTGATCTGCAGAGCTTGGAAGGCAACAGTGAAAAACTTTCAGAGCATACAACTTTATCTCAGGCAATATATTTAATCTCATAGAATAGACAGTTTTTCCTGAACCTTCTATTTATTTATCAATTATTTGTTTTAAATTTTGTTGTGATTAAATTATACCATCTCTTTTCCAGTTGTATCCCCTTAGTAACTACTTGGGGTGATTTATATTTTTGAAACAGTAAGTTTACTCTTAAAGAGCTATGAGTTTAAGAGATTTTTTCCCCAAGATATTCTATATTTTTAGTTTCTGTTATAGAAAACAAACATTCTTCAAGACTTGTTTGACATCTGCTTATACGTTTGTGCTGCCCTACTAGTTTTACTATGTTATTTTTCAGGGGGTTAAGCTTCACTCAATACAACCCAACCATCAAAACAGAAATTCGTTGCTTCTTTTTATCTTGGTTAAATTACTTACTGAATCTCATAAGAGTTCAACTTTTTTTCCCAATCCTCCTCTCCACACAGCAATATCAAATATTACCATATGCACTAGGATATCCCTTTTTTGACAGAACAAATTTTCTAGTTAATGTTTTATTTGACAGCTGTGCTACAAATAAAAAAATTCAGACTCAAGCCTCTGCACTACTGCATCTAAAAGACTGTCTGAAAATAATTCTCACCACTGGAGGAAAGTTTTATTGTACCTCCGCTATACTAGCTGTAACCAGAAAGCATGATTTACGTTAAAAGTATTTCCTGTTACAAAACCCCCTGAAATCTAATAAGAAAAAGGTTCTTTTTTTATTTAAGTGCTAAAATATAATTGAATTCAACACTTGTGATAGCTTGCCATTATACATTACTGATCACATCTTTTTCCCTTGCTGCTTCGCCAAGCTCAGAAAAGGTATTTGACTGCTATACTTTTGTTTTAATATTAAAAAAACCTTGTAACTGAATTTATTTAAATTACACTACAGCCAGATTTTGTTTGTGTGCTGGATATTAACAAATTGAAGAAATATAGATAAAACTTTCTGGTGTTTTACAACTTTCTTGGCAAGCATAAGTAATTTGCTTTTAATCATATCAGAATCAATTATGTCAGAATTAAGTTAACTAGTAATCTCTGATTATGACTTAAATACAGTTGCAACGACTTATTTAACAAGCCATTTGGAGATGAGTTACCAAAATAATATTAGTTTCTCATCATGACACTGAAGTCAGTTAGCCTTAAAAGTAAACATGTGCTCACTTTTCAACAATTAAAAAATTAAGAACACATTAGTCAATATATTTTGAATGTAAGGCAAGAAATTGTGTGGAATATTTACCATACCTAGTTATTTTCTCTGAAGATCTCTTTAAAACCACATTTCTGACTTTCACTAAAGAGAAGGACTGAACTGTTAAACTGAAGGTTCTCTGTAAAGGATTGACGTCAGCCAACATACAGTAAACTACTCATTTACAGTAGCAGTCGTGTATTAAATTGCACAAATGACGAATGCCCCACCTCCAAAGTATGCTGGGGGTCCAGTCCAACTGTTCTGTTGTTTTATAAAATATTTTGGTTTGGTAAATGTGAAACACATTATTAACAAATCTATTTCAGTAACGATGAAGAACATATAGGATAATAACCTGCTGGAAGGGTTGATGTCCCAGACATATTAACCCAACTGGTCATTAATCCAAAGGAAGTGCCCTTCAGTGAGATTGCTATTCCTATTCTAAGGCAATGAATGGGAAGAAAAACATGCATATTTTTTCTGTACCTCCATGATTCTTATCCTCCATGATTGTCTTCAACATAGCAAGACATGGATGTAACTGTCAGTCTGCAGGGATCACACATTTCCACAGAACTGAGGTCCTGCATATTGGCCAATTTACATTGTGTGAGAGGATTCATTCTTCATTCTTTTTAATGGCTCCATTTCTATCTTTGTATTGCACCTTTTGAGACCCTCAGAATTTGAGAGGTTTGCTTTTCTCCAACAGCTTCACTGTGTGACTGCACTTATACACTTCGGTATTATTTCAAATGGGCTCTGCTGTGTTTCTTAAAATATTTTTCTCAATTATATATAAAGCAGAACAGAATTTCATTCAGGTAAGCACTCAAGAAACAATTAATTCCCCTAATATGCAAAGCTTTAAACAAACTCAGTAGTTTGGTTTTCTTGTGAACCTGTAGAATTAAGCTCAGTGTTTCCTGTAGGTGTTCAGAAACAAATGAATATGCACAAAGCAATAGTCAGCTACTTCTGCTCCTGATAGCATTCTATGCAGAATGGAGTGGAAGGAATTTAATAACAATTCCTGCCATTCTTTGAAGAAGAAATATATTCTCATCCCCCCAAATATGTTTCAGGGTAGTAGTGAATGGATAACAGTACCATGCTCTCCACCTCAAACACATGCGTACTTTCTAGGTTTTTCCATTAGTTAAGATTCCACTAACCTGTATCAGTAGAATAGACCCGGAAACTCTTGTCCCAAAAGCCACAAACCAGGATATAACGATTGTCAGAGGTGATGACAAAACACTGGGAATGGACCTGAATGCTTTGGTCTAACAGGTCAGTGATTTGTCTCCTGTGCATACTTGTATTGCTGGCTAAAGAGAAGAATGTGCAAGAAGAGACATGGAGCATCATTGTTAGCATCTATGTTTGTTGAATTCTAACACCTTTGCAAATTGATATGCATGTATCTAAACTAATTTTACTGCTGCCCCTCCCCGACCTCTCTCCATCTCCTTTTGTTACCCATACTCCTTGCATCTTGTTTGATATCTAATTGTACAAGGTCAGAAGGCACCAAGGTAATCATCTAGTCCAACTTCCTGTATAATATTGGCCACAGAACTGCCCCCCAAAATAATTCCTAGAGCACTTCTTTAGAAAAACAACTCAATCTTGATTTAAAAATTGTCAGTGATGGAGAATCCACCATGACCTCTGACAAATTGTTCCAATGGTTAACTACTCTCACTGTTATAAATGCATACCTTATTTCCAATCTGCATTTGTTTAGCTTCAGTTTACAGTCATTGGATCATATCTTTCTTTGCTAGACTGAAGAGCCCATTATTAAATATTTGTTGCCTACGTAGATAGTTATAGACAGTAATTAAGTCACCCCATAACATTCTCCTTGTTAAGCTAAACAGACTGAGATCTTTAAGACTATCACTATAAGGCATGTTTTCTAATCCTTTAATCACTTTTGTGGCTCTTCTCTGAACCATCTCCAATTTATCAACATCCTTCTTGAATTGTGGGCACCAGAACTGTACACAGCATTCCAGCAGCAGTCTCACCAGTGCCAAATATAGAGGTAAAATAGCCTCTCTTTTCCTACTCAAGATTCCCAAATTTATGCATCCCAGGATCCCATTAGCTCTTTTGGCCACAATGTCACATTGGAAGCGCATGCCTCGCTGATTATCCACCATGACCTTTGTTGCAGGAAACATGTCTTTCTAGATGTACTGTACAATGCCCAATATACTTTGAGGTATTACAATAATAGCAATTTCTTGTAATACGTATCAAAGATACAAGTAAACCCTTCTTTAAGTAAACTGCAACTGGAAAATATAAAAGCAAATAGTTACAGAAGTACGAATACAGAAAAATATAATGGCTAATCAAAAATGTCTGCCTAACAGAGAAAAAAAGTAGTGCCATAGTAATACAGTACATGTGGCACAATGTTACACAGTGGCTCCCATGTAGAAGCCAACACTATGATTTCAAAATCATATAAATAGATTGATTGTATCTACCCAAGCACCGATTGCACCTCCACACAACAATTAAAATGAAAATAAACAAACAAACATTGGCAGTAATCACTAGCATTTGTATAGAACTTTACATTTTGAGCACTATACAAATATTAACTAATTAGTCGTCAGAACATCCTTCAAGGCATATATCATAATGCTCATACACAAGGGCTGCCCAGGTTACCTGAATTCTGGCATTTTCTAATCTTTGAGTGTTTGACTTTGCAACCTTAATAATGTTATTGTGATGTAGTTTGTGTGTATTTTCCTAGGTTTTTAAAAAAGCAAACTGAATAAACAGAAATTCCATCTTGTGGCATCATATTGACACCCACATGGGTCATCAGCAGGGTTGGAACCATTAGATCCACCACATAGATTTCTGCCACTTAAGCTAACTGAGTAACTGAAAGCAACTATAGGTTATGATCCTTTATGTGGACCAGCACTAGAAGGGGAGGAGACACATTTTGCCAGTGGGTTTCATAGATACCTGCTGACAGCAGAGGAATGGTGAGACTCAGGAACTTGAGTTCCAGTCCAGAGCACACAGTCCTGCCTCTTCCTGACTCCTGGCTCCTTATCCCAGGCTCATTCTCCTCTCCTACTAACCCCAGTCTCTACTCCCCAGGCTCTCATCCCAGTTTCAGTCTCCTTGCCCAGCATGTCCAAATCTCACTTCTCTGGACTCTCTGTCCCAATCTCCCCTAAACCCACACTCCTTAACCCCAGCCATCTTGCCCAGGCTGTCCCAGTTCTCTCTGTCCCAGCTTCTCATCCTGCCTGTGTCTCTTCCCCACCCTGACCTCCAACTGCCCTTTCTCTCATCTACGTTCCCATCCACACAGGACCCCAGTCCCAGTTTCTCTCCATGGGATCTTTGTCCAAACTCAGTGCTCCCCCCGATGCCACATCCCAATCTACTCCCTCTCCTGCATCCGCCTGCAAGTCTGGCTCTTGCTCCCTCTGCATTTGAATTGGCAGCTTCCTCCTTCATGTTGCCTGGACCCAGCAGGGGAGCTACTGAAAGCACAAGAAAGACAGGCTCCCTGTTCTCAGTTCAGGTGCCTGGATCTAACTTCGGCTTGGCCTGCAGCAGCCCAAACCTGCGAATGCAGGGAAAATCCTAGTGCTGGAGCATGCTCACTGCAGACAGATTTTGGGACGGGGGGATTTAGCTGCTAAAATCTAAGAAGTCTCTAAGGAGCATGTACAATCTGTGATTTTTCAAAGGCATTTCACTTGGCCAAATTTGTGCAGATATTCATGTGGACAGCAAATGGCACATGGATGGCAAAAGGCCATCCCCTTGCCAAATTTCAAGCTCTTGCTCCAAAGCACTGGGGTAATAGAGCTTTTCAGTGAAAAGCTCATCAGAATTTTTTAACCTGGGCAAAACAATATATTTTTCACTAGCCTCCTCATTGGAAACTGCTGAACTGTTTAGGCTGAAGTCATCTAAAATAACTCAACTTTAGACAGACACCTGGGACAGAAAATTTCAGCCCAAGTGATTAAAGTTATAAATTATAAACCACTACTACAAGTCCTGCCAAAAGTGAGGTATAAGAGATTACACATTTGAGTATAGGACACTACAGGTGTTACAAATTCACACATCTGAGGATTTGTAGAAGATCCGTTTGAGAAGAGATAAAGCATGGTCTTGTAGTTTAGGCACTAAACAGATTCAGGAGATCTGGGTTCATTTCTGCCACAGACTACAGAAAGTCATTTAAAGGCTCCCATTGACTTCACAAGGATTTGGATCAGGCCTTTAATCTCTTTGTGCCTTGGCTCCCCATTTGTAAAATGATGATAACACTTCCTAACCTTTGAGGTCTTGTATGCTCTTATTGTAAGCAATTGAGAGCAGGGACTGTTGCTTATTGTTTGGTTGTACAGTACCTAACACAATGGGGCCTTGATCTCAGCTGGGTCCACTAAGTAACAACCTCTAGAAATGCTCTATGGAAAGACCTATATTACTTTGAGAAACAATGGCATTTATAAATTAATACATAAAAATTATAAATTCATAAATAAAAATTAGGGAATGGTCAATGTGCACTTCCTGTGAATCATTTCCTGTGCATATTAATTTTTAAAAGTAGTTAACTATTTGATAGACAAATCATACCACGCTACCATGCACGTGATAGCGGAGAGTCAGGCAAAAAAATAATTTAAAAATAAGTAAACAGTCTTGGTTTTTAAATGGAATTATAATTGGTCAGTTCACGTTTTCATTCAATAAACTATCAGCCTGAAATTGTCAGTTTAAAAAACAGAGAAATTATGAGGCTTAAAAAAAAAAGAAAAAATTATTTATTTATTAACCTCTCAAATTAAAAATGAGGGAATATTTCTTTTCAAATTTGTTTTGTTTTTAAAGTGCCTCCAAGGCAGAATTATCATGTGATCATGTGCCAAGTTACAAATCGTGCTGAATTAGAGCCAAATTGTAATCCTCCCACCCAAAAATAAGGGTTTATAGTATGAACAACTGAACCAACTATGCTAATATGAAAAGCACGACTATAATAAACTAATCATTTATTATAAAGATTCATTTAAATGAAAGTGAGACTCTTTTCTCTCCCCTTAAAAACACAGACACACACACTTAACCACTGATGGTGATCCAAAAGACTGTAGTGCCCTAGAAAAATGAATACTAATATCTTAACACTAAAACTGGCGGAGCAATAGATTTCAACTTTGGAACCGCTTTGCAATTACGCATTAATCCCCTCAGCGTGAACAGCAGGTCTATGAAGAAAGGATTGATCTCCTTTAACGATGAAACCCTGGCACCACAGTTTTATTTTTTACAACACAGTGCTGTTAAGAACCCCACTGGTATTATGAAAATTTCCTCGGCAAAGGAGCTCCATCACATTACCAGTGCACCAATTCATCATAACGTGCCTCGCTCCTGCTCATCAACAAGTCTGAGTGATGAAAAGATCCAATATTATCCTGACAGTACTTCATGCACATTCTCAATCACACATTATTACAGCATCCATATTAATTTTCACTGACACGCGTCCTAGGCCTGTTCAAATTAGGCAAACCAACGAGGGGGAGTTGATGAAATACCAGCATAGCCACAGCTCATTGCATTCCAATTTGCATGCAAATGGTTTATCAGGAAAATTCCATTCCCAGCAACCAGCAAGTGAAAAACAACCGTAATCTACACTTCAGGGCCACCATACAGAGCTTAATGAATCGCAAAGAGAGAAGAAAGTGACAGACCTATGAGAGGATCGATTTCCACTGGCAGCTGGTATGGCTGGTCCTGTACAGCACCTTGATGAGCTGAAATTCAGGAAAGAAGATTTTAAAAGTCAGCATTATTTTCATATGTTGAGCCACATAAAAATGATAAATCAAATCCTATATGCAACTGTTTAACCATTCAAGTTTCTTTCTTGATTGAATAAAAAAAATTCCAGGCGCTTTCATGGGCTGCTTATTAAACATTTATTTTAGATTAGTGCTATCCTGAATATGTGCCTTCATCAATGGCTCAGATCCCGAGCCATAAGCGATAGCAGATGCTTTACTGGCAACCTCTCATGTCACAACAAAACAAAATTAAGTGGTAAAGAGCACTGAAAACAAAATGTGACAACCATCTGCTGACTGTAGCAAATACTATTTTCCCCCCTTTTCAAAGGGTTGCTTTGAACAGCAAAGCATAACGGACCTTTCAGAAAATTTCAGTTTGTGATGGAGACAGAAATCTCCAAGTGACATAATATTTAATGTTTCATCTATCATTGAAAAACATTTATTTGCAAGTTTTAATAAAACTAAATAAATAATTCTGCAGACCAACATTTTGTCTAAATGTCCAAGCACCTGGCATGTCTCTGGAATATTTACCTTCTGGATTTTACTTCAACATTAGTTTTCCACAGCTCAGTTAAAAACCCCAAACCCCTCTTGGAAGAGGAAGCTAATATAATAGATAAATCATAGGTGTAACATCTCTCATTTCTCCAATTACCTTGCAAAGCATAGTTTTATTATAAAACTTAATATCATCAGATTGATTTCATAGTTTAAATGAAACTCAACAGCAGTGCTGCAATGAAACATTAATATTTTATGAAACAGTGCCAGTTCCAGCCCTGTATAGATGTGCTTTGTTGGACACTGATGTCATAAACTGGTTGATAAAGCCACCAGATTGGTTGAGTGAGGCAGGTGTGGGATCTTAAATAGTAGTCAGTGACAAGCGATTACTTGCCAACTAAACATGGTTTGTCATGACGACTCATAGTGCAAGTATTCCCTGTGGACAGTGCTATGATCACAGTGGGAGATATGGAATAGTTGTAGTACTGGCCTCCTACACCTATGCAAAGCCCAATTTTACTACTGGATTTGAAGGTTACGACAGCCAAGGCTAACTTCAGCTCCTTCCCATTCCAGGAAGACATATCCGGCTCCCTCAAATGTGACATTTCACAATAACCTGGCAGTAGTGGTCAGTGTACTAGCTCTCAAATGAGTTTTTGAAGTGTAGATTTTTCTCCGGCTCTCTGCACAGAGAGAACACTTTTGAAGTGCCCGACGGTGTATACAATGACGGTGGCTCAGAAACCTGTCTTACTGTGCTGCCGTTTCTAGAGAACAGAATATGGAGGTAGCTGTCTGTAGGCATTTGTTGCTGGTAAATAGATCACCAACTAGTATGCCTATGGAGAAGCCAAAGCAACGCCTATAATTTTAGAACATCCACCAGATATTTTTTCCTGTACATGACTGTTGAATTTTATGCATTCTTGTAGAGATTTTTAATCCATTGACTATTGAAAGTATGTTTAAGGTCATATAGTAGTATGGGAGGCGGTTGTCATATTCTTTCCATCCAAATGCTGAGAGTATTATCCACAGTTTTCAGTCACGTCTTTGTCAGCTATATAGACAACATATTTTGTTTTAGGTTTTTTTAGAGCTTCTTTGGTGTGTGAAATGGTGCTGGAATAAGGTCAAGAGTTTTCCACTTGGACATTGTTGGTCAGTGATTTACAACAGCTGGAAAAGAGCATTGGGGTCATCTGGCTTTTTTCAAAATGTAATCAAAGGGATGTGGGTCCAAATTTCCTTGCAGAAAATCAGTGATGTAGACATTAGCCTGGTCCAAACATTAAAAGATTGTCCTCTATTTAAACTATTTGGGAAGAAGCTATATTTTTCTTCATAGAAACCCTCTGACCAGCTAATAATTTACTGCAGTGCCAGGAGAAATGAATTGCTTTTTGTGGCTCTGGCTTGAGGCTGCTGTAATTATGGACTAGAGGATGGGTCCCCCTCAAGGATTAGAAAATAAAGGAATTCAAAACAAAACTAGCTATATGTTAATGTCCAACAAACTACAAAAAGGATCATTAAGATGAGTGGTTATGTTTATGGATATGTTGTTTCTTTTTTTAATTGACAAAGACTTTCAAGTGTCTAGAATTTTGGATTTTTTGGGTGTCCAAGTTGCAGGGGATGTGGGCATTCTAAATATTTTCAGTTTTGATTTCTGGTTGTGGTCTTCATAACCAGCTCAGGAAGTTGTGAATGCTTCTGTGGCAGCAATACCTCCCAGACATTAGAGAGGTTCCTACTTCCATAATCTGTCCATAATATGGGCTGAAAAGGAGGTCCAAGATGGACAAAAATCTCATCAGGAACAAATGAGAGCTGGAAGCCATGTTCCTTAGGTACTGGACAGCACTGCCTTGTGCTTTACAGGTCCTTTGTGCTGAGTAACTGTTAGGAATATATTTAGCCTACTGGATGCTTGCAAATGTTTATGATGACAATAAAGTGGTGACCTGTTGCTTATGTTTTCTTGGATATTGCCCAATGGCTTTGGTAAATAACTCTTTCTCCTGAATAACTTGCTGCTTAGCAGAACTTGAATTGTAGTGTTCAGCTGTACTTTAGAAAGGTCATCTTTGTCTAACTGCAATGAGTACAATGTACCAATGGACTGGATTCGCATTTGCAAACAGAAATTTAAAATATTTCTACTGCCGATTTTGAAACAAAGCCAACTGAAAAATACCACTTGGTGGTGGTGGAAGTTTCTAATGCTAAAATTTCTTTACTTACCAGGAAGGTTATGCCACTTGTTCACAGCAAATAGCCTGTTAGCAGTGACTGTGATCACAGCAGGAGTTGCCAGACCAGACTGGGTGTTGGCTGCTACATGAGCGACAGGGGAGTTGGATGGGAACTTTAGGACCATGATAACATCCTGTTGAGCTTGGTCTGTGAACATCAATGGACTCTGCAGGAGGAGATACTGTTGAGTGGGCAAACAAGAACCCAAACACATGGGAAAAGAAAAGATAGGGAGGGGGAAAGAAAGACAGGACAGAACAAGAGAAGTAAGACTGAATTAAAATAAGCAAGAACCAATAGCAGCTGCAAGTAAAAGTAAATGAAGTAGCAGTAAACAGGCTAGTGGAAACAACTATTTTGAGTGGACATCCTTCATGTATGCTATTAAGGTAGCAGCACTGCAGAAAAGGAAAAGATCTAAAGTTAATGTTTGCTGCAGGTTCCATTAAAAAGTTTCCAATTGCCTGTCTCTGGCAAATGCATTATCTTCCATATCAACAAAGGTAGCACATCAAGGAAAGCAATTTCAGAGAAGGCCATAACCAAGAAAGTGAGCAATTCCTGCTCCCAGAGACTATCAGAGGCTCCATTTAGTTGGCAGACTAAGATTTTGACAAGCCAAATGAAAAAAAAAAAAAAAAAAAAAAGCAAACATAAATAAAATATATGTGCATACAGTAAATGCATGCAATGTGTGTATTTATGTTGTACAGAAATAAGACTTAAGCAATACACAGACAATATAACTGTGTTTTTAAGCAAAACATAATTAAACATAATTATAAAGGAAACATTTATAAAGTGGACAGAATTACACAGACATCACCCCATTATGTTGCAAATACCTTTGCTTCCTACAAAAGCCAAAGAGAGGAAATAAATCTAGATTCTCCCTAGTCCAAATATAATAGTTTTGTTTTCAATGTAATTAATTAGAAAGTTTATAACTAAGACCTCCAAGATCACTGAAAATGTTAAAATCAAATATTGATTTTCATAAATTTGGTAAATCCATGTGATTTGCATGTTAAACAGTTATCGAACTGAGAAAGTAACAGAACTTAACAAGTTTGTTTTCACTAATATATGGTGCACCAAAATAAGTAAAAGCTATGATGACAGAGTTATTATTGTACTGTCCAATCTTATCCATATTCCTTTAGTATTTCTTCCCAATAACTAAATTAATATCTTTATAAAAATATACTGATCAGTACACTTGGCTGTTTTCTACCTGCAATGTTCCAGTACATATATGCATATATAAATGTGTATGTAAGTGCATACATTTAATATATATTTATACAGAACTAATACAAGAAATTAAATATATTTGCATTTTTATTATCACGCCTTTTAAAAAAGTTATTAAGAGTACTTTGAAAAACATATTGCACTCTGAATTCCTATTTAGTCTTTGCATAAAGGTGTAAATAAAAGCAACTAATAAGCTACCCAGACACCCTTCTGAACAAGTGGCTAAAAGCCAATCAATATTATGAGTTAATCCTCCCTGGATGCTCATTCAATTAAAGGTGTCAGTAATGCCTCATCTGATGTGGCCTCAATTAAATCCAGCTATCTGATGGTGTGAAAACACAGGGGGATACAGCAACAGCAGCAAAACCAGACATATAGGCAGCCTTCGTGTGACTGCTAATTACTACACCTGGTGTATATTATGGCTTGTGCACTTAACAGCACATGGTGGCTTTAATTTCTGCTGTATTCACACACAGAAAAAAAAACACTGAAACTTTAGTGAATAGTACAGTGATTACAATGATAAAGCATTCTTATGTGTGATGGAAAAAAGCCCCTCCTCCCCATATAATACACTGTAATCCCAATTTTTTCCCCTCATGGAAGCCTTACACTGTTTTTTAAATTATTAGAATAACAGTTTGTAAAATTATATGTTAATAACCAAAGGAGATGGTAAATGTGGTAAGAATGTGAACCACAACTTAGTTTCTATATGTAAAGCTTCAGAAGTTAGATATAATTAACTTCATTAAATGTAACTCCTTTCATTAAATGCCCAATATTTACTAGGGACATCACATACTATACTCTGATGAAACTGTACAGTCCTTATTACAGAAACTGCTTGGTACCACATCAAATTTATTCAGCTAAACCTGTGAGTCAGTGACAAGGAAGTCAATAGACACAGGCTGGTAGTTCATGAATAAGAAGTTTAAGGTCTGTTAGGCTCCTTTTGTACATGGTGTGTAAGTAATGATATATAAATTTTAGGGGGGTTTGTGTATTTCATTCAAAAACTCTTTCTGTTCAGGAACATTTTTAACCCTAATAACATAAGTTTCACAGACCCTAAAAGATAGAATTTCCTTGTTTACACTTATTTTTAAAAACCATCGACCATCTTTGACTATTAAGGGAATGTAACATATTGAGACTCATGAATTAATAGAATGTTTGGTTCATTCTGTCACAATATAATTTAACACACTTAGTTCTGAATTCTATGATGATACAGATGAAGTTATTTTAGACCCTGGGGCTGCATATGGCATAAAATGGAAAGTAATAAAAAATAATTGTATTAATAAAATTATATTTACAAATAAGTAGAGGTAAAATAGAAAGCATGTTAATACTCAGTGCCTGGATGTTATCATCCTAGTGTTACTGCAAAACATATTAAAACAAATTATTCACTATGCAAGTTTCAGCTCAAGAATTACTAGTTTTTAAGGGGAAAGATTATGCCTGGGGGAAAGATTAGGGACTCCACCTCCTAAATCCAGAGCTTTTAGGGAATCTTTCTAAGGCTGGGTATATTCCCTTGTTTCCAGTCTAACTGGCTCCCACCAGCACAGATACCCAAGGAGATGTATATTTCCAGGTACCCCCTTCCTCAAGTACCAGCACCTGGCATCCACCTCAGGAGTTGGTCTACATGATAGAGCATAATGGCTTCCAGTCCTTCCCGCTCCCCACCCCTAAATCTTCTACACAGGGTTCAACTTCTGGGGGCTCTTGTCATCCCCATAACATTTAACCTGACTCCGCTGGTACAAGCTCCCTTCCATTCAGAGAAAAGAAGAGAAGCATAGGGGCCGCAGACACTAAGAGCCAGATCCTATAAGGTGCTGAATGCAATCTGAGAGGTTCTGAGACCCCTCATCTCCACTGATATTCAAAGGGAGTTGTGGATGCTCGGCACCTCAGTATAATCTCACAGGATTAGGCTTGAAATGCTGAAACATTTGGATCTACGAGTTCTAAGACCTTAGCAAATTACACTGACAAAGTGTTTTTAGGTAACACTGATAAGTTTCTGTACTGTCAATTGGCATAACCTTCTTAGCAATCAGTGAATTAATAGTCAAGTATTGCGTACAATAGCAATGACTGACAGTTGTGCTTATAATTCAATGCACAGAATCTTAAATTCCCCCCTTCCCCCCACCCACACACACCCAAAAAGAAAAAAATCTGAACATTTAAAGCAACAGTGCAGAAAAGAATACAAGTGAATGGGTCACAAAGAGTTAATATGATACATACCACCTGCATGGCAGAACTTCTTGGAGGATGTGGCTCTATGAGTAGTTGGGAAGGGGTCTGTCCAAAACTTCGTATTTGAGCTTCAACAGCCTGGAAAAGGCACAGGCAGGTTTGCATGTTAAGAGGTGCTAATTACAGGCAATAGAACCATAACTGTCACCTGAAAATGTCATTCCACACTTCTGGCTTGTTTCATGTTGAAAATCAACCCCGTGTGTTCACTGTGGGGCTAAGTGCTTGGCACTGGTACTGAGAATGAGGTAATCATTTTAGTACTGTGGATGCTATTTCCATGAGAAATGCTGCAAAATCTCATCCTGCTCAGTGATATTAAACAGAAACTGGCTATTATAATCAGTAACCCTCCTTATTGGCTCCATTTCTCCTTTCTAACACTGGCTTATCCTTCTTACGTCATACTTCAGGAACAAAAGCTAATCTTTTACAGGTACTAAGAAAGCCTCCAACTTTTTGTTTAACTTCAAGCATCCAGTTTCATGTCAATAATTAAGACAACAAAAAAGGGTAACATAGCATGTATTTTTTCAATATATTTTTATAAAAAAGGAAGACAAATTAATTGTAGGGTGCATTATACTACTAACAACCAATAAGAATGTAGGAGGAGATAGAACTGGAAGACAAAAAAACAGCACAAACTTTAAATAAGTTCTACCATATACATTCATCAAGAAATATTTTATTTAAATTGCCAGAATCTCTCTCTAGATACCTAATCACTTGAAACAGTCAAAGGAAATGTAACCTTATTCTATTGCTATTCTTTTAAGTTAACATTTTGAGATGCAAGAACCCTTTACCGCCTGCCTATGTCTGTCCATCTAGATTTTCTGTGTTTGCACTATTGGTCTAAAAGAGATTAAGAGATTTTGAAAAACCTTAAAGCCTGATTTTCAGACGCACCCATCCTCTGAAACATCAGGCCCCTTACAGTGATCCAAACAGAGTGCCCCAAAATCGAAGCACCCATAACAATAGTCACCTTTGAATGTTTAGGCCATTATGTTTATCCACTTCAAGGCCTCTATTTTCTAGTTGCTTCACACAAAGAACCCTGACTGACTTCCACAGAAAAGGCCCTTAATGCTTCTATGGCTTACCTGGCACTTTGTATTTTTAACCACTGGTTAATATTTCTGTGGTGTGATAACACCTACAGTGAATTTTCACTAGCTCATTCATTTCAGATAAGAATAAATTACTACTCAGAGAGATGACATTGCTCAGTGTAGAAACAACAAAAGCAAAAAATAAACGCTATCTGAAGTTCTCGCTGAAGATTTGAGGTTTAATTAGACAGTCATCCTTATAGATAAGAAATGTGCCATTCCAAAACATTTGACCTTACTGATAAGATACATTTTTTTTTATGTATTTGAATAAGCTAAAACAAATGTTGCTAATATGATGGGGACAGATTCTGATACTCTTACTCATTGAGTGCTCCCGCTGCAATGATTTCATCGGGACTGCCCAAGGAGTAAGTGTCTCAGAATCTGATCCTAAGCGTATTAAAGCTCAATATCTTAAAACCCCAACTTTTTAAAAACACACAAACACACACACACACACACACTCTTATGCCGAGACCCAACGGGCACTATCAAGCCACAACATAATCGCAGTCCAAAACCAAATTGACATATCTGCCAACTGGTGATCAAACACTGCAACATACTAAGCCAGTTAGAGTCCCTACTCTCTAGTGGTTGGACGTGCTATGTTCGAATGTACTCACAACTGCAATGAAAAGTTAGACCTTTATGGATAGCAGCTCTCTTAGGTGAGCCAGAAAGGAAGTGGTAGGAGCAGTGCTAAGCAATCCTTGGCTGCAGTTTATTATTTGCATATGAAACTATGTAGGACAAAGCTGTAGAACCTATATGAATAATGAACTCCTTATAAAAGATAAGGCTCTCAGATATAATGCAAAATAAGTAATTTGTTCTTGAGCCAAAACTTTGTACTCTGACTTTTAGCCAGAAGTGAGCACTAGTTACAGTGCAGGCTTCCTAATAGATAAGATGCTTCTGGCCTGTCACTTTCCTCTTACATTGTTTCACAACAGACCTACACAAGTTCTGCCCTTTCCCACATCACAATCAACATGCAATGCCCAGAGGAAGGATGAAAGAGTGTTGTCACACCCAATGTTCTAGGTGCTTCTTTTAACAGCTATCCCCATTATAGGATGGCGCCACTACATACCACCCTCCCTGCACAGCATCAGGACTCACAAAACCCCCCTACAAAGTACTGGAAACAGAAACTAACAAGTAAGAAAAGAAAATATCTACTACAAATGCAGAACACTCCACCTACAGCCACCACACACAAGACCACACTGAACAAAACTGCACTAATTCACACCTTTAAAATGTGCTGATCAATGAAAGATCAGTGGTCAAGCACCTATTCTCCAGTCAAAACCACATAGCAGTTAAGACTCCCACCTTCACTCAGCAACACAGGAACTCTGTTAGACAACACTGTATATCCACTGTTGACCCACACAATCCTCTCAGGATACTTAAGATATCACACTCCTATAATACAAAAGAGCACTGGCAGGGCAGCCATCCTCTTCCCATCCAGCCTTAAAATGCAGAAGAGGATCTCCAGGAGCTGCAAACATTATTTGAATATATCCACTCAACCTGCATGTCAACAAACAAAAGTCAGACTTACATCCTTCTAATCTACAGACCTCCAAACAAAAGGTTTCCTGTTGGAATGGACAGAGATGCTGATCATTATGATGGTGACCTTGCCAAGGATCATTGCCCTGGAAGACCTCAAACTACATGCAGCCCCACACAAACACTTCCCTGAGGCTATGGCCCAAAATCTCCTATCAAACTCCAGGCAATTTCTGGACTATTCATACAACCTGGCACACACTAGACCCGATCTATGGATTAGGAGTTCACAAAAAAATAGCTCCCCTATCCTGAGTCAGGCACATTTCCTCCTCCAACCAAAGACAAAATTCCAAATACCCAAAAAGTGCAACAGCCCTGTTAGTTAGTTTATGGAGCCATTAATATTAAAGTCATGCCCTACCAAATAGCCAAGGAGAACAAGATCTGTTGAAATATTATAACCATACACACAGCACAGCAGCCATAGACACACTGACACCACAAATGACCTCTTTTCTCCTATTTCTATGTTCTCTGAAGATCTGTGACAAGTGAAAAAGGAGGAAAGAAAATGTGGGCACTGATGTGTAAACTGAAGGCAGTAGCAGACAGACTTCAGCACAAGAAATGCTTGCATTCCTTTTCCACAACTGTGAGGGAAGGCAAAGAAATGTTTTATTTTCAAACACCTGCAGCCTTTTAACTACAACTAGGAGAGCTCTTCAGCACAGTGAGTCACTTCATAATCCCTAGTTACCTCCAAAAATCATTCCAGAAGCCAGCATCACATGGTCTGAAGAACTGTAAGCTATTGCATAGCATAGATCAACTGAATCCAGGATGACCTTCCCAAACAACAGGAAATGTATGATGTCAGGACTGGAATTAGTCTTTACTTTTCCCATTCACATAGCAAAAGAGACACTTGAAGTAGTACAGGGCATTTTAGCCATGAGTTGCAACTCAGACTTCTGCTCCCCATGGTAAGGGAAGATCAGCCAGGATCACATGTAGCCTCTACTGACAGATAATTAATGTCTCTTTTGAAATGGAAAACTTACTACTCATCTTAGAGCATGCAACTGCTTAGCCAGTAATGAAGAAGTCATCACCTGATCTTCTGGATCTAGCAAATTACAGCTCAGCATATAACCTCACTTTCCTGGGCAATTTTGATAATGGCTTTAGTCATGCTGATGGATGACTTCCTCTTCTCCATTGACAGTGGGATGATATGTGTTCTTGCTAAATCTCTCTATGGCATACAGTAATGTGGACAATTATGGATATTAACTATTGTAAATAGAATTTAAGGAAATGATGACCGATAATTTAAAATATTTTCACAGTAATAGTTTTAGAATATTTTAGGATAAAGCTTTCGTTGTGAGATATTAGTTATCAAGCTCCCATAATTTATTCATTAAGTAAGATGAAATTTGTGTATCTAACATGGTGAAACTTTCTTCAAGGCGTCATGTAACTGGAAAGAAACAACCTTTGTTTGAAAAATATCTGTTAGTACCACACATTTTTTATCTCTGAAGACATGTTGCATACAACAAAGTAAAAGATAGCATTGTCCAACATTCTGTTTCACTGCTTCTCAAATATCTTAGTAAAATAGCCTTCTTCCTGTTAATCTTCTATAACAAATAACTTAGGTATGGTCATAATTGTTCCAGATGCTGTAACGTAGTAATAAAGTGAAACAAGTGATACAAATCCTTTACAACAATCCACATGATGTGTCTCTCAAACCACTTATTTATATCACAAAGGATTTTTCACATTAATTAGAAAACCTATAAATTAATTTATAAACACAAGTATTATGAGCAAAATTTCACCAGTCAGCGGATTCCATTTGTTTATAATGGTAACCATTTGCTATATATTCCCAGTCTTTTCTTTTCTCCCCCACCTCTTTCTTTGGCAAAATTAAGAGAGAGGAAGAGAGAAGAGAAAAACAAATGATGATTTAGCTTGGTTAAAATGTAGTTTTTGGCTACTGTTTAACACCAATATTTCCAGTCTCTGGACACATTCCCTAATCTAACTGTGAAAAAAGTTAATTTAATAGTATGCAGTACCCACCAAGTATGGCTGTAAATTATTTTGGGAAGCGGGTGGGGGTTGAACACATGGATATAGTTAAGGTAAAAACAGATGTTTGTTACTTTTCTTTGCAGAAACACTCAGAATCTAAGTCAAAATTGCTTTTTTCATGTTTATGTCTGAAAACTATAAAACTGAATATGAGAGGAGGAGGGTGGAGGGGGAAATGGAGGAATACAGAGAAAGAGGAAGAATGCAAGAAGCTCTAAAGTTTTAAACTCAAATCATGAAAATGACGAAGGCCCTTCAAATGAAAAAGCAAGTTATAACGTTAGATTATCTTCAGATTTAAAGTCCCTAATGGAAACAAGAGTTGGGTTTTATCAGTTATAGAGTGCACACTCAGTAACATAGCAACAAATTGTCTATGAGTCCGACAGCACAGCATGTCCATGTGAAAATGTGCACCCCATTTTGCATGCACAATTACAATAGTTACACTCCTATTAGTCTTATTATATGATAATGCACTGACAGGCAGAATTGGAGACCACTTTCTGAAAGTGTGCTTTTATATAGCTAACTGCAAGCATTTTCCGTTACTACTATGCCAGTAGGATACTATGCCGAACATTTGAAAGAGTAGGTGAAATAACATCAAGCATGTGTTAAGTCCAGGAAAGGCTTTGGGTTCATCCTTCGTCTTTCCACCCAGCATTTATGCCCAGGATACAAAAGTGCTTGCAAAAGTAATTACTTTGGCTTTTTGCCTCCCTTACCTCATCACTGGATATTCAAAAAGGTTTATGCACATGTTCCTCAGTGATTTCTATTGACTTGAGCAATATGATTGCTTGCTTTTCCTTTCTTTCCACCCAAATGTTGCTTAACAGCACTAGAGAACACTGAATATTGGACAGGTTTCCATTCAGACAGTGAAACTGAGTGGCCTAATGGCTGACTGACTAGCTTTGCTCCCCGCTGGGATCATGATTAAAATCAAACTTTGATAACAGTGATTGAAAAACCATTCTGAACAGATAGTTACTTAAAGGTTCTAAGTTAAGGTTCTTAGTTAAATTCCTCACGTACTACAATCTAGATAACATTAACCATGGAGAACAAGCATGGTTCACAACAATTTGATAAACGTGCTGGAAACAGGCTGAAGATTAAAGAGGAGAATGTCCTCTCCCTTATTAAATCTTAAATCTACCAGATCACAACTGTCAATAATTGGCAGAAATAAGCAGTATATTTGCTGTGTACTGGCCCTGGTGATACACTACACTTGGTCTTTAGTAACTCAGTCCTTTTATTTTAATAATCACAATTCCTTTACCTGGAACAGCTTAACTATTCACCCAATTTTGCTGTTTTAAAAAGAATGTAGAATTTACATATTTACATATTTTTGAGTAGAACTCTAACAAGCATAAAAAAGAAAGGGGTGGGGGAAAGAAATGATGACAGATCAAGAGCTACACTGTATTCTCCATAGCTTTGTGACATTCTTATAAAGCATGTGTTATGTCCTCCCTCCAGTATCTAGTCAACATAGAGGATAACAGCCTGCTACTGATGCCAGGTAATTGAGTTAACCATTTTAGTTCAAATAATAGAGGTCTGTGCTTGGATGTTGAAACCATGTTCAAACCCTCCTGATAACCTCTAAGAGTTCATTAGTAACAACACTCTCATCAAACAGCTATACACTTATTTAAAATATTACAAATGTCCAAAGTCTATGGCTGACATTCTGCATTGGGGATAAAATGCTTTAAAACAACTGAGCAAGTCACATTACATACGAAAGCACTATCAAAAGGCAGAAATGAGAACTAACTAATGTCAAATGGACCACAATGATTGTAGCATAAATTCCTTACATTCTAAAAACAAAAACAAAACTAAATCAAAACCCAAGCAAATCACACCACATACTTGGTGTTGCCTTAGATAAAGATTTTATAGAAACTCCAATTATTTCTCTTAGCTCAGAAAAGTTTCTATATTTGCCTCTTGGGAAACTACTAACTTTACTAGTTGTGTATTATTTTTCAACCCTTAAATATTAAGGCCTAAATATTTTTTCAAAAAGTTTTGCATTGTTGGGTGCTTTTTCTTATACCTGGTATTGTTAGTATCAAAGAGCTGTACATAAGCATGTATGTTGTAACTGAAATGGAAAGAAAAGTACTATGATGTACTCAGCAGTTTGTAAAAAACACTAAGCATACTTTAAAATACATTAAAAAGTCTGCTGTGAAAAAGCAACCATATATGAGAAAGTTATATATTTTTAGCTAGACAAATTATTAGTAGACTATTGTATCTAAATGCATGGCAGTCATTGAGGTAAAATGGGAAATAATCACAGTTTGTGAAAATATGAATAGATTTCCCCATCAGGGTCACATAAATTGCTCCAATCTGAGCTTATACATTCCAGGCATATTAAACTGAGGCCTAGAACAGCCTCACTGCAATCTCCAGTTCATGCAGCTGTCCATCTACTACAATGTAATCCCAGCTGCCAATCTGAAAGAAACCAGTTAGTCAGAGCAGACACAACCAAGAGAAACAAATGTCACTCAATAATGTTCAGAGGCCCTGGGTTCATGGATAATTTCAAACAGTATCTCTGTCTGGAACGCTGATGTGCTCATTCAAAACACCTAAATCTCTGGCTACTGGAAATAAGCAGATAAAAAAGTAAAACTAGAAAAATGAGTCTGGTAGTACTTCAAAGAGACTGACAAAAATGGCACAAGAAACCAAAAGAAACTAAGTAAAACAACAATAGATGGGGCAAGAGTGACTAGATTTACTGCACACAAAAATATAAGTATTTGTGGGAGTGAGGCAGACTGCATCAGGAGATTAGTGATCACCATATCTATCTATATTTAACAGTCACACCTTTTGCTCTTCTTAAAAAATGTACATCATCATCCATAACATAGTTGGTGCAGGTAAGAAACCCCAAGACCTTACTAATTTCTAGTATTAATCACTCAGTTTAATGAAAACCATTCTTTTACATGGTTCAAGAAAATACAAAAAAAAAAAATGCTTCTTAAATACAATACATCTATGTGACCCTAAGAATCCCTCAATGCCAATTAGCAATGGGGTCACAAGAATATCCTGATGTGTAAATTCTGGTTCACTAAAGATTATTATGTGAGGTCTTAAATATAAGCCAGGATCTCACTGGTTGTCATGAAATATTGTCGTGAAATGCATGTACAAATTGCCGTGAAATGCATGTAAGGAGTTATGTATGTATACCAAAAATATGTTCCTACAACCTGTATCATTGCAGCGTTGACAAACAGGTTTCTGCCATACAAAAGATGTTTATCATCTGTCTCCATCGGTCCACATGTAAATTAAGCTTTGTAAGTTAACACAATGGGGAAACATTTACATACAAAATCAGTGGAGGGTTGTGAAGTCACTAGGAAGGCAGCACACCAGAGAATAATCTGGGGCATTGGGAGAGTGCCATACTGACTCTTAGGAACAATGAACTTTGGAGAACATAAGGTGAAGGCAAAGACGACACACTTTTATCCTGAACTTAAGTAGTAAACCAACAGCGCATTTACATTCATGAAAACAGAATCTCAACCAGGCTTGTTTGAAATGCTGCAAAGGATATTTGGGTTGTGATAAAGTTCTTCAGACAGATTAGCCTCTTAGTTTAGTCTCTAGTTTTTGTATTATGATTTTGTTTTATAGGTAACCCTGCTGATCCTTTATCACTATTTCTTGAATCTTGAACCTTTGACAATAAACTTATTGTTGTTTTCACTGTAAATATATCTCAGTGCTGTGGTACTGTACAAGGAGATGATCCTGAGTTGAATCATTCAAACTGGTGTAATGCACTGTTCCCTTGGGATCAGCAAACCTAGTATTACTGTGAGTGTTCAGTGGATAAAGGCATGGATACTACAGGGGAATGTTTCAAAGGGGTTTGGGGACTCCAATACACCTACTGTTAACTTGCAAGGGCAATATAAGGGCTGGCATAGCCCAGAGAAGATTGTGGCTATCAGTCTGGTGGTATCAGGGAGCTGACACCCACTTAGGCACCAGCAAGTCTCCCTATGGCTGAGGGTGAAAGGGGGAGGGGTGACTCTCAGTCCTGGGCATCCCAAGAACTGTCCAAGTCTAGTTACAACTAGAGTTGGTTGAAATTTTTCCGAGAGAAAATGTTTTCATCAGAAGATGATGATTTGTTAAAATTGAGACATTGTTTTTCTTTTGAAAAAACTGAAATGAAGGATTTCAATAAGGTCAAAACATTCTGTCAAAAACAGAAGGTCAAAAACATTTGACCTTATCAGAATGGAACATTTTGATTTTGTGTTTTGAAATGACTGTTCTGAAATTTTATTTTAGAAGGTATAAAATAAAAAGTCAAAATGTGATCATTAATCTCGCAATGTAGTTTGCAACATTCCCACAAATATTTACATTTTCTGTGCACTAAATCTCGTCACCATTGCCCCATCGATGGACTATTTTACTTTATTTGAACTTCTTTTGGTTTCTTGTTCCATTTTTTATTCTGATTTGGACAAAAACAAACCTTGAAATAGCAGAATTTTCTACAAACTGGAAATTCCAGTTCTTACACAGCTGTACGTACAAATACTAGCCATTAACATGCAGCTTCAGACTTTTCAGAATCTGTGAAAGCTAAAGACAACAAACTAAGAAAAGTCAAACACTTTGGTAAATAGAGTAATACAATTATTTAATCTCGCATCTGCATTGATAGTTTAACATCTTGATTGCAAACGTTTGGATAGCTATAATTTTGTATTTTATAATGTTGGACAGAGTTTTCAGCTGCCCTGAATTAACTGTTTTTATCATCTGATAAAATACATCTAACTATGATTCCGCCCAGTATGATTTCCAGTATGGAAACTGCATGGGGATGAACATCTTCAGTATGAGTGACTTCCTCACTCAAGAAACAGGTTCTTCCCTGATGCACTAAAATATTATTGCTTTTGTAAACAAAATAATGAATACTGGGTATGCACATACAACCAGAGTCTTCATAAGTCAGTTTTTTTCATTCATAATGAACAATTTAAAAGGAAAATATACCAAAGGTAATGTAATGTCGTGATTATTTCTTAAAGTTTTATTATTTATATTATTTTAATATAATTTTATTGTTTATATTATTTATTATTTTTGAAGTTTACACCAATTTTGATTAGGTCACATTTTAAACTGAATGAAAATAACCCCAGAATGCTGACATAACAAGAAATCAGTCTAATGTTACATAGAACTCTCCCAGAGTGTTTGATCTTAGGGATAGAGGCAGTATGTGGCTATGATATTCCCATATTCATCACTCCTGCCAGTTGAAAAAAGTGGGGGAAATTAGAACATATTCATCATTTTTGGACAGGCAGGCAACATTCTGGGTTATTGCCTTATTTAAAACTGGCAAAAAATATATTGTGAATATCTAAAACTCACCAGCCAGGCAGGAATGAAGAGCCTATGGGGTCTGAAGCCCTCTCCTGTACTGATAGCTCCACAAGACAGATCAAGCAGAAAGAGGTGAGAGAATTGGTTGGGCTGAAGATTTCTACCCCTGTTGAATTTTACACAGGGCTGAGAAAACAAGCACTCAGAGTTGAAGAGCTAATTTACATGAGCTCCATACTTTCCAAAAG
This sequence comes from Malaclemys terrapin pileata, assembly GCF_027887155.1. Taxonomy (NCBI): domain Eukaryota; kingdom Metazoa; phylum Chordata; order Testudines; family Emydidae; genus Malaclemys; species Malaclemys terrapin. The sequence goes on along the minus strand of NC_071509.1, from coordinate 85,201,703 downwards.
CTTTGCTACTCCCAAGTGTAGAGCAGTAGTGTTGGGATATTATTTTAACTCCTTGTACACCAGACCTCTTAGGCTGGCTCTAAAAGGACACCCTTCTTTTTTGCTGGATGGTGACAATAATAAAAGAATAAAACCAAGATAAATGCACTACAGAATGAAGAATAAAGCAAATATTCAGAGACCAAAGGGTTGTTTTTATTATTAAAGTTAAGTCAAAGGCAACTACAACTCATTCTTTATGACATAATAATGTTGCCTGCAGACAGCAAGTCAATATTAAGGACCAATGTTGGCACAAGAAAAAAAAATGGATATAAATTGCCCATCAACAAGCTTAGGCTTGAAATTAGATGGAGGTTTCTAACCATCAGAGGAATAAAGTTCTGGAACAGGGTTTCAAGGGGAGCAGTGGGGGCAAAAAAACTAACTTGTTTCAAGACTGAGCTTGATAAGTTTATGGATGGGGTGGTATGATGATGTTGCTTCCAGGCCCATCTGCAACTACTGTTAGCAAACATCTCCAATGGCCAGAGATGAGACACTAGATGGGGAGGGCTCTGAGTTACTACAGTGAATTCTTTCCCAGGTGTCTGGCTGACATGTTCAGGGCCAGGAAGAAATTTTCCCCAGGTCAAATGGCAGAAACCCTGGAGGTTTTTCGCCTTCCTCTGCAGCATGGGGTATGGGCTACTTGCTAGTTTGAATTACAGTAAATGGTGAATTCTCTGTAAATTGAAGTTTTTAAATCAACATTTGTGGACTTCAGTACCTCAGCCAGTGGTTATGGGCCTACTGCTGACCTGGGTGGGTGAGGTTCTGTGGCCTGTGACGTGCAGGAGGTCACTCGATGATCATGATGGTCCCTTCTGGCCTTATGTCTATGAATCACAACTCCCAGACACAGGTGTACACTCTCGCCTAAGTTCATTAGGTCTGCTTACTCAGAAGCACCACATATTGGCCACGGACTGAGCCAGTATACTTGAGTTCATTGAAAAATGTCCAAATCATGGGGCATGTCTTATGTTCTTACATTAGTAATGCTCCCTTTACCAGAGTAAAAATGTTTATAGTTCAATTAAATATACGAGTTTTACATTTAAAACTAAATTTCCCCAAGCTCCAAAGAAAATGTTTTTCAATTGCCACAACTGAAAGTTGACCTGGAAGATTCCCCACCCCTAGTACTTCCCAGTCCTGACTTGATATCACAATAGCATTTACCCACGAAGCATGACGAATAATCTTTTCCTTTGTGGCCTGGCCAGCAGGAGGGACTTGTACAGCAAATCATTCATCTCCCTCCTCCCCATGAAATCATTACCTGTGCAACAGGACTGCTCTCCACAAGGCTTCAGAGAAAGAGATCAGAGTCCAACACACAGCACTGTTGACAAGTCAGTCTCTGGCTGGTCATGAAAACAATGTGTTTGGTTTTGATTATATTCTTTTTAAATCTGGCACCATTTTATGGTATTTTTTAATATTGGTTTTCAATTAAAACTAGACTAATCCTTAACATTTATTTGGCTTTTCACACACAGTTCCTGTGCTGCACTATGTCAAATATACCATCTGTGCAGCACACTTCTGGCCAGTGATGCTTCAAAGATTGTTTCTACAATACTTTGAACTGTGTCTGCATGAATTCTTCACTTATTGTATTCACCACTTTTAAATTTACTATTCCATTACAATGTTGTGTAATCACTTTATTCCATTTTTTAAAACCCACTGCAGCCACAACAAAGATTGTGCCCCACCTGCTGAAAACAGACATGCAGATAATTTTCCCAACTATTTAGCAAACATTAACTATGCTATAAATATAAATTGTGTTTATACTTTGTGAAAGATTCACTGCTGTCTGTGTTCTCCAGCTGAGTTAGAGCTGAAATATGCTATTAACTCCCACCATGAATGTAACCAAAAGGGAGGCCAGAAATGCTTTCCCTGGGATAAGATATCAAGATCTGCTACTGCTGTCATGAAACTGGGGTCATGTAAACTAAACACTGCTGCTGCTCCTTTTGGAAAGCACAGAAGGCTCTCAAACTGTAAATATTTAAAAATAAAAATTTCACTTATGAGGGGAAGATCCAAGATGCATAAAACCTACCCACAGATAATACTGAACCCTAATCTAGGACTAAATTTCAGTGCCACCGCTCATTATGGATGTGGCACAAGTTTCTTTCTTTTTAAGATGGAAAAAAACCAGAATTATTTTCTCTATATGTACAATTACAATAGGCACATTCAAAAAACATGTCAAATACTCTGTCCACATTGATTCCCTCTGATGATTATAATTCATGATTTTTGAAACTTCTGAGTCTGCAAGGAAATCAATACCAATATTCAATGGAATGGAGAAAGCTGGACCTCTTATTATTATCCAGATTACCTTTCATGTATAAAGTGTTGTTGTCTCAATCAAGGGAGGAAATGCAATCAATAGAGCCACCTTAGTCTAAAGAGGAAAACTTTTTTTTACTGAAAAGAATCTGAGTTATTGATTTTATGTTTTTAATCATTTTGATTCAGTTTTTCAGTCCACTTTGCTTGTATTTACTATGATTTACATGTGACATTTTGATAATGATAAAGATTTATATTGTCTTAGTTATGTATAGAATAGCACTTTTAACCAAAAACCCTGAGTGTGGCTTACAGGTAGATTCACACACTGTTAGATCTCCTCAGAGAAGAAGGATAATTTTACCTCTCTCCCTGGGATGAATTGTAGTGGAATATCCCTGAAACAGTCTAAGATCCAAAATAGCTTAAATAAAACAATGTGTGTTCAAAAACCAAGAGGAGATGGAATTAACTCAAAAAGAAACAGTACCAATACACTAGGACTATAGTTCCCTAGCCCATAGGCGTAGGACCTAGGGGTGCGAGGGTGTTGCAGCATCACCAGGTTCCTGGCTGCCGGCCCTGCGCCTGAGACTTTGCTCCCGAGCTCAGCTCAGGAGGGGGGGGAGTGGACAGGGGAAAGGGGGCTGGCTTTCAGCACCCCCACTATTTAAAATGTTCCAGTGCCACTGCCTAGTCTTGTCCAAATGGGCTCAAACCGTTGACGCTTCAGAAGAGGCATCAAAAACAATGATGCCCACATTTCTCTAGTTCAGTGTCTGCAAGCTGTTAGCTCTCTCATCCCTCTCTCCATAATACACTATCACACCATTATCCCTTCTTGTTAAGCCATTGGGGGTTTTGAAGTAAAAGTGTGACCTAGCATTATCATATTAGTCATAGAGTCCTACATTGTATTTGTATAGTTATCATTAATGTTTGTTTTAGTGCTCTAACTTCGGAAGGGAAAGGAAGCAATCTTTGTTATTTCCCCTTTCTAATAACTGCTGTATCATATTTAATAAAAGCCCCTTTGATCTTGCATCAGTCTCAAATAACATATTACCTATGTTGGACAGACGGTGTTTGTTTGGATGTTAATAGTCCAACTCCACAACTTTTGGGGTGTTTTTAGCTGATTTCCCCCAAGAAATATCAGATGTAGTAACACTATTTCAGCCACACTCTTAAAGGTGACTTAGGGTATATCTACATTGCAATTAGATACCTGTAACTAGCCCATGCCATCTATCCTGGCATTGGGATAAAGGACTGTTTAATTGTGATGTAGACATTTGGACTCAGGCCACAGCCTCAGCTCTGGAACCCTCCCATCTTGCAGGGTCCTAGAGCCCAAGTCTGAATGCCTGCACTGCAATTAAACAGATTCTTAGCCTGAGCCCATGAGCCTGAGTCAGCTGGCATGGGCCAACCACAGGTTTTTAATTGCTGTGTAAACATACCCTCTAAGATAATATTTCATGATCATCTCATACTTCTTGGTACAAATCAGCAAATATCGAAACTCCGCTGATCAGTTGCCTGATTGCAAGGACTCAATCACTTATAATTTTTCATTCTTGTACAAACATTATGGGCACAGAATAGCACTTGTGATAGGAAGCAAGGAAACAGTGCAGAAAACTCACCAAATCGGTGGAAGGAGGCTAACTGCACCACTGCGGCAAACTGCTTCTTGCATCCAGGCAAGCCCTTTCTCAACAAATATATGGATCTGGGGCTCCACAGATCTACACAGGGTTCTCAAGACAGGGCCAACAGCAGGCACTAAATGCAACATACCCCCACTAGCAGATTATAGATTTCCCAGTGAAGATCTATCTGGTGGTTGCTGCTGGTTGACTGAGCAGTAATTTCCCTGTGCACCTGTATCCTCTCTAAGAGAGATGTGCAAGCACAGGGATTAGTCAATGGCAATGTTGGTACAAAGAGTTAGGTGAGTGGAACATGGTCCCCTAGAAGGGCAGGTTAGGGTGTGCAATGATATGCCAACAGATTCATTTGGTTTTCCTGGCTGTGGCCCCTTTCCTCCCTGCACTGGCTCAAATTTTCCCTCTTGTCCAACCCGAACCAGAGATTTGCCTTGAAATTATGCATGTTTTTCATTCCCTTGGGTCTATCTGCCAGAAGGTAACATGTGGCCCATGGTTTGCATTTTATTTTAAGAATTTCTATTACAGCAGTCAGAGCCTTTCAAAATACTTCACTTCCCTTATTCCCATAGGCAGAAAGAATGGCAGGAAAAATTGTTCACAGCAGTATGAAGAGATGTAAAAGTACTACATTTTTAATTATAAACAAGAATGTTAAAATATGGTTTTAATCAGGTAGGTTTTCCTCCTAGACCAATGCTTCCTTCTCGTAATATATGTAACCTGACTGGCTGTAAAATAACGGTCAGTTGGAGCAGCTTAGGAGTTTTAAGGCAATTTTGTATTAACCTAAACTCCTCTCCTCCCACTATTATTGTGTGTGGCGCCTCATGATGAGCCAGGTCACCAATACACAGACTGCATACAAGTGAGGATACACCATAAGGCTTACATTTTAGTAACTGATGAGGCATAGATGTTGGTATGTATATTCTGACACACAATATATCTAGAGATATTTCCATGGTTTAAATACACCATCTACTATTTCCATGAGATCATTAACTCTTAGTAAGTTGTACGTTTTTGAGTATGCATAAGCTTCTAGTTCTTTTAAGTCTGTGACCTAAAATACCTTTCCTACCTACATTTGTCATGATTTAAAGTTCAATATCTTGAACCCTTTCAAAACTACAAGGGAGCACTATGCCCATCAGGAAGCTGGGAATTTCCCTGCTATAATGGTACAAAACTTTTGATTCTAGATCTGCAGGGTAATGAAAAACTGGATTACGTTTATGGCATTTTTTATATTTACAAACTCCACTAATGGTCCAGATTGGATATCTGCCCGTCTTAGTCATCTGGCTGTGGCAACTTTGGAGAAAAAAGAAAAAAAAGTTTCTCAGGCAGGATGATTAAAGGAAAAAAAAAAAAAACAGCTGACTGAAGAAGCTCAGAGGTTGGGCATGTTAGTGTAAGTCCTCGGGGAGATATATTACTGGACAGGCAGAAGGTGTGGTTGTCAAAGTTACATGATAAATTCATTTAACACATGATATAGAATGATTATGCACATAGATACACTATCTGATTTCTCATTACTTTAATATTCATCCATGAGTAGACAGAATAACTTACCATCGGCAATGACACTAGACTTCACTTTGCACGTCTATTCATAACACATACCAAAAATGATCAACCTTGACCTATTTTTTATTATAAAATACACACCTATATATAATATAGTATAATACAGAGATTATATATTACACTAAATAAATATATATCAGAAGGGATATCTTGTCCTCAGCTGAAAAATATTAAAGGAAAATGCTGCATTGGAGGAAACCTCAAATACCAATGAAGCTTGGAACAGATACTGCTAGATAATACTCACGTTGCACTGTCCCCTAGCTAAAAAGTCTCAGAAGTCTCTTCATCAATCTAGTTCTGATCAAATTCTTCTTTTCCTTCCTTTTGTTTTTTTACCGCTCAGTTCTATCTTGCAGACAGTATGGAGTAACTCAAAAACAAGAGGAGTAGGCTCAGGAGAATGAGAACAGATAAGAATAGTACAAATTCAACAGAGTTAATCAAAGAGCAAAATCTTTAGAAATGTATTAAGTAAAGTGGCTGTCGCTGTTTAAACTGAGATAACGCCACATTTTTCACTTCTTTACTCCTAAATGATTTTTCCAGGCCACAATGTAAGCGAACATAGATCACGGTTATATTGATAATGCAGCTGTTCTTGAAAAATTAAAAACTACATAAAAGTTTAATATGTTGTAGGCTGTTATACTGATTACTCCTACTTCAGTTATTATTTCCATCGTTTAATGTCCTTTTACAGAGAGATTTTTTTATGCTTTCTCTGCCAAAACAAAAATCTTAGCACAACCGGTATTTTCTTCTTTTAATAAAAAAAATCCAAAGACCCATTTATACTGGAAGCTATATTGCACAGATTCAGTATAACACAAAACTAGCCACAATAAACACTCAGTAAAAATTCAATACAAATAATTCCAAGCATTTGTGGTTGTTTTCCACCTCACATTTAAATCTTTTTAGTACTTCAAGTATGATAAACAGTCTTCCCACGGGGTGTTTCCTAGACAATGTAGAGAGAAGATAATACTGTCCATTACCTCACGTAAAAAAATGGTTACTTACCTGAAACTGTTGTTCTTTGAGATGTGATGCAGACATATATTCCATACAGGTGCGTGCACGCTCAGCTCACTGGACACAGAGAACTTTCCTTAGTAATACCCATGAGGTGGCGCTCATGCCCTGGAGCCACAGGTCCTCCCCTAGCCATATAAATTCAGCAGTGCCCTGACCTCCTCAGTTCTTTCAAGCAGAACATCACAAGTACAGACTCCAATGCAGATGATATGAAGGAAGGGTCATGGAATACACGTCTGCATGCCATCTGGAAGAACAAATGCCTTACCAGAGTTTGCATCTGAACTGGACACAGCCGTAATGGCATAGTGGTTTGCAAAAGTATGCAGAGAAGAACAAGTGGCATCCTTGCAAATGTCCAATATAGGCATGTCACTTAGAAATGCCGTTGATGTCGTGGAATGAGCTCGTACCCATTGTGGAGGCATAGCCCAGACCACTTTATATGCTGTCAGGAAGTTGCTCACTTGGAGACTGTCTGTGAAGAGACTGCTTGACCCTTCATTTGGTTCGCATATGAAACAAACAGATGAGGTGAAGAATGGAAAAGTTTACTTCTATCCAGACAAAAAGCTAATCATTGCCTAACATCAAATGTGTGAAGATGCTGCTTCTCTGGGATTGAATGCAGTTTAGGGAAGGACACTGGTAGACATATAACTGTGAAATCACTTCAAACAAGCAGTTAGGGTACAGCTGCAGAGTTACTTTGTCTTTGGAAAATTGCATAAAGAGGCTCCACCATCCAAGCCTGTGACTTGCACATTCTCCATGCAGACATGATCGCCAAAACAAAGACAGTTTTCTAACACAGAAGGGAGAAAGAAGAAGTTGCCAGAGGCTCGAATGGAAGTCCCATAATAGTGGCTAATACACTATTAAAACCCCTTAAAGGAAGTGGCTCTTTTACCAGTGGGTGCAGATGAGTGACTCCTTTCAAGAAGCTCACTGTCATGGAGTTTGAAAACACTGATTTCCTTTACATGGGTTGATGAAATGCTGAAATCATCAGCAGGTGGACGCTCAATGAACTAAGTACAAGATCAGAAGACTGAAGATGTAACAGGTACTCCAAGATGTTCTGGATACAAGCCAGAGTTGGTTGAACTCCTCATGCTAATTACCATACCAAGAACCACTTTCATTTGGGTGGTTCTTGGTATGGTAAGGAGGGGTCCCTACTATTAAGCAAGACCTGCTGGACCTCCACCAAACATTATTCCTCCTCCTCCTCATCTATCCATGCAGCATTCACGCTGTGAGATGCAGGTAGCTGAGTGCAAAAACCAGATTGTGATGCTGAGTCAGGAGTTTGGGATGAAGGAAGGGATAAGAGAGACTGAACTGATAACACAAGAAGGTTGGAAAACCAACACTGTCTTGACCACGCTGGAGCAATGAGAATGAGGCTGGCATAGTCCAATTTCAGTTTGAGAATGATCTGCAGGATGATTGGAATTGGAAAAAAAGCATACAGGAATGCAGACTCCCACCTCAGGTGAAAAGTATCAGTCAAGGAGTGTGTACACTCCAAAGTCAAGATGTGATCAGGCTCTGGCAGTTTCGCATCAGGGAAAACGTTACCCCTGTGGCAGATCCCTTACTTGGGATACAGAATCACCTGGCAGATCACCTCAGCAGAAATTTCTCTGTGAATCACAAGTAGTCTCTGAAGTGCAGAGTCTTATGGTCCATTTTTGGAGTTTGGGCCATTCCAACAATCAACCTGTTCTCCATGAGCGGCAACAAGAAATGGTGGTTGTTTTGCTCCCAGTGGGGTCTCAGTCCAGACTCAAAGGCACAACCTGGCATTTTGGAATACCTGTGTCCATGCAACCGTCTGGCCTAGCAACCTCAACCATACTTGGACTGTGGCTGAGGATTCAGACTGTTGCTCCAGACATAAGTGATGAATCACCTGGAATCGCTTGGTCAACAGAAACACACTCAAACTCACAGAATCTATCTGGGCCCCAATTAACTGCTTCTTTGAGTTGGAATCAATGTTGATTTTGTGCTATTTATGATGAGACCTAGATGATTAAGTAGGCATAGTGTGAAGTGAACATGAGGTAGGACTTTGTCTCTGGACTTGACCCTCAGTAACTCAAAGCCCAGATATGGAAAGAGATAAATTCCCTTCTTTCTGAGGTGCACTGTTACTGCAGAGCAGAAGCCGAGAAGGAGAAGACAGGCTGAAAGGCAGTACAATATACTGGTAGTGCTGGCCAGCTATGACAAATGTGAGGAACCTCCTGTGGCTCAGGAGGATTGCTACATGGAAATAAGCATCCTGAAGGTCCAGGACAGCAAACCATTCATTGTGATTCAAGGCAGGGAGTTGGTAGGGTAACCTTATGGAATTTCACATATCTGATGTATTTTTTGAAACTGCAGAAGTGGAGGACAGGTCATATAACTCCCTTGGGCTTGGGGACCAGAAAATACTGATGCTGCAGGGGAACCTCCTCTATGGCCCCCACGCCAGTAGAGACTGAAACTGCTCTAGGAGCAGTATCTTGTGAGAGAGGTCCCTGGAAAGGAACATGGTAGGGCTGGGGGTGAGAAACAAGAGAGGAACTGTATGGCAAAACCTGACCATCAAACAGTAAGTCCTCAGTGATCTGCTGCACATTGGACACCATGCCCGAGTCCTGCAGCCACGAGGCCTTTCTCATGGTCACAGCCTATGCCATAAATCTGCCTGAGGCATCCACCTCATCCAGAGCTGCCTGCAAGGAAGTCTTGGCCATCACACAGACTTCTGCAATGAATGCCGTAAACTCTTAACTCAAGGGTTTTGGCAACTTCTCTGTGAACTTAGACAAGACTGTCCAATTGACAAAGTCATATTTACAGAGCAACACCTGTTGGTTCCTGATGTAAATTTGCAGGGAAGAGGAGGTATAAATCTTCTTCCCTACCAAGTCCATCCTCTTGGACTCTGTTCTGGGATGTGAATTTACACCTGCCCTGCCCAGCCCTGTCATTTGCTGCAGTTACCACCAGCAAGTTAGGAGCCAGGTAGGAGTTGAAACCCTCATACCCTTGCATGGGAATGAAGTACCATTTCTCTGAACATTTCGCCATAGGGTACAATGAAGCTAAGGTGTTCCAGACGGCCTTTGCAGGCTCCAACGGAGCCTCATTTATCGGCAGGGCTACTCTTCCTAGAGTTGACGATTGGAGAATATCTAGCAGCTATGTGTATTTTCCTGTAGGAGTTATGCCTGCATACCTACAAAAGCAGTCATATGCCTCAGAAGGTCCTGATATGCCTCAGGTGTCGCTTGCTGAAGTGTCACTTGCTGAGGCACAACAAGAACCTTTGCCCCTCCTCAACATACAGTGCTTGAACCCATTCACCTGCACATCCACTAATGTTATATATGCCATCATGTGTCAGGAATGCCCCTCTGCCATGTACATTGGCCAAACCGGACAGTCCCTCCACAAAAGAATAAATGGACACAAATCTGACATCAGGAATGGTAACATACTTAAGCCAGTAAGTGAACACTTCAATCTCCCTGGTCATTCTATTACAAATTTAAAACTCTCTATCATTGAACAAAAAACTTCAAAGAGAAGTTTCAAAAAGATTTCAAAGAGAAACAGCAGAACTAAAATTCATTTGCAAATTTAACACCATTAATCTGGGCTTGAATAGGGACTGGGAGTGGCTGGCTCATTACAGAAGCAGCTTTTCCTCTCCTGGAATTGACACGTCCTCATCTATTATTGGGAGTGGACTACATCCACCCTGATTGAATTGGCCCTGTCAACACTGGTTCTCCACTTGCAAAGTAACTCTCTGCTCTCCATGTGTCAGTATATAATGCCTGCATCTGTAACTTTCACTCTATGCATCTGAAGAAGTGAGGTTTTTACCCACGAAAGCTTATGCCCAAATAAATCTGTTAGTCTTTAAGGTGCCACCAGACCCCTTGTTGTTTTTGTAGATACAGACTAACATGGCTACCCCCTGATACTTGAACCCAGGTGAAGGCACCACACAGGGCAGCCAGCTACTCTAACACTAAACTAAACCTAAGGCACTACTACTACCACCATATACAGGATAAGTTCTCAGAAAACTGAGACTGAAAGTGTGAGGTGAAGGCACCACAAAAAGCTCCGACTCTAGCCACTGGCAATGACAATGAACTGAGGGGGTCAGGGAGACAATGCCCTTATCTGGCTCAGGGATGGGGACTGGGGCCACAGGGCATGAGTGCCACTTCTATAGATACTAGACAAAGTTCCCTGGCTCTGGTACACTGGATGCACACACATCTACATGAAATAAATTGCTGCATCTACTTGAAGAATAACTGTTTCAAATGCAGGTGTTAATAAATTTTTCCTACAGGCCAAACGCTCCAGTCCCTACTTTACTAGACCCTAATTTTATATTATGTCTTTCCCTAAGATGTCTGGATTTTAGCTCAAAGACACAGCACAGAAAAATCTTTTTATGTTTGCATCAGCTTTCACACCCATATAAGTCAGCTTCATGATCCTCTTAGACAAATTCATGCTGGAGCTCAGACTGTCTGTATGTGCAGCTTGAGGGGGCAACAGGGCTATGTGGAAGAATATTTACTGATTGAAATGTCTACCAGCCTTCACCCTAGTATCTTTTTCAACAAATAGAAAGTGACAAAAATTGGAAGCCTATGTAAGTCTACAATTATACAGTGAACATCAAACCTCACATTTGTGAAGTGAAAATTCCATTGTTTAAATGTTTCTTCATTTGCTTCTTTGTGGCATATATCAAGCCACGATTTCAAATAAAACTATTTTAACTGTATATTGATAATAATCTGTTCTCAGTGATAAATATTTTATTTTAAAACATGATGAACTGTCACATTTATTCTATAATTAAAATAATTATAACTAAATTTGGTTCTAGTTTACAGCTCTGAATAGAGGAAGCAAAACCTATCATGATCCACTTTATACTTTTTAACAAAAGCCATACTCTTTGTTTCCTGAGAGCCCACAAAGTAATATTTGGCAGGAGTTCTAAGGAATATTTTAGAAAATAGTTTTTTCCTAATGGAGCTGTTGTACCTGGATACAAGACTTCTACTACACTGATATATGGTAGTATTACCAATGATTTTAAGGATTTAGTATTTCGCCTTTTTCTATCAACAAATGCACTACATTTTAATTTGACATCCTGGCAAGGCCAAATAAAAATAATGGTGACTATAACTGTACAGTATTCTGTATATATGCAATAGTACATTCAAATATGCTAAAAGAAAGTTTTTAAAGTTGCAAAGTTGAACACTAAAAAGTTAGGAACAGACAGAATTAAGATTATTCATATTACTTTTTTCACAAGACTCTTGCCTCACTCAGTACCCAGTGAATGAATGGACAATGGGATGGACAGTACTCAGCAAATTAAACAGTTGTTCAACATTTACTTTTACCTCATCGCTCAATGTGTGTGAAACTTAGACACAGAGAGATTAAGGCCAACATTTGCAGAAATGTCCACTAATTTTGTATGCCTCAGTGACAGAGTCATCAGACTTGAGTCTCCCTGTGTTCCCAACTGGCCTGTGCCAACCAAACTCACAAAGCAAGAGCGATGAAGATTTATTGCTGCACTTAGGCAGAACAGAATCCATTACATTTTGAGTATGACAGTGTTTAACAAATGTTTTCTCTTTCCATATTTGAAAGCAAGCTTACCTCTCTCAATACAGGATCAGTTATTGAACTCAGATTGACTGCTCCTTCATAGGTTAAATAGTAGAATACATTCAGGGATCGGACAGCCTCTGGCCCTTGCTGTTTGTAGCCAAAAATTAGATCAATCCATTGGTGAAGCTGGCACGAAACAAACTCACTCTCCAAGGCCTGCAACAAAATGTAAAATATGTTATCCTGACTTCTGCTATTATTCTTCCTTAAGAAACTTGAATATTCATAAATAGGACATGAAATCATCTTTAGTAGTTCCCCTGCATCAATGCTACTAATATTTTAGAAAGTGTACAAAAATTTCTAACATGTACAAAAGCATACTAGGGTGGAAAGAACCAGCCATGTGGACCACCTGCCCCACCCTCAAAGTCCAGATGGGAGAATTGCTCCTCATCCTATCAATGAAGAGGGCAGGGATAAGACAAACAACCAAAATGAGCCTGCCCCGCTTTCTGTGGGATGGGGAGGGTGAATGTATGGTATCTTAGACCAGTTGTGACATGTGGACAGAGGGCTGAGAGATTTGGGGATATTAAAGTAACCAGGGGTGATCAGGTGAAATGCAACTAAGTAGTTCTGTATACCACACATGTTTTCATATATGTTAGTTTGCTATTACTTTTGTCTGTATATTTATGCTTGTCCAAGATTGTAATTTTAGGGTATATTTATGCTGCAATTAAACCCGTGGTTGGCTTGTGTCAGCTGGTTCAGGCTGCAGGGTATAAAATTGCACTATAGACATTTGGGCTTGGGTTGGAGCCTAAGCTCTGGGACCATCACACTTTGCAGGGTTGCAGAGCCTGGAGCTTCAGCCCAAGCCCAAATGTCTACAGCACAGTTTTACAGCCCCGAAGCCAGAGCTCCGTGAGCTCAAGTCAGCTGACACAAGCCAGCCACAGGTGTTTAACTGCAGTGTAGAAATACCCTTATTGAACCAGGAACTGTCTTTTACTATGTGTATGTGTATGTATGGTACCAGGCACAACAGGTACCCAATTTTGACTGGGGCCTCCCGGAGCTACAGTAAGACAAATAATAAACAAATTAATAACAAAATATTCTTCCATATAACCCAGTTAATATGTAACATACTACTCTAGAACCATATGTTCCCTAAGGCATCAGTTATCAAGTTAATTTTGAAAACCCAGGACAGAGAAAGCAATTCAGATAACTCTAAAAAGTAGAAATTAAAGAAAACGTTCAAATGAATTTCCTCTTCTCAAGTTGTGGCATGCAGAAGATACTTTGCCAAAATAGTAAAAAAAATGTTAAAAGATTAAGAAAAATGCATATTAGGTATTACATACACAAATGAAAAAAAATATTATATAATTAAAATACAGCTTAAAGAAACCTGCCATTGGGACAGCATCTAGATACTAGATTGCCTGGAATTGTTCAGATACCAAGGTAACTGCATGTAATTGGCATGTAGGTCCCAGGGTTTGAAGTAAGGGGAGGTAAGTCTGCTGGTGATTTCACCTCGGGACAGATTTACCCATGAGTGCACGGAGAGTAGGTAAGCAGCAACTTCTAAGAAGCTAAGGAAGGTCCATTCACATAGTGGTACTAGCAGATTATCATCACACTTCTTTGCTTACTGAAAGGATTTTGGGACTGTTTCACAATTTCTTATGCTGATCAGAAGATTCATTTGTAATAGACTTAACCAGTCTGTTGCATATTTACGGATGAGAACCTGTACTCCATGGTCTCTGTGCCTCAAGTTTATCACAAAAAGCACCAACAGATGTGCAAGACTGGTTATATTAGCATCTCCTTCACATTTCTGCCTATGGGTAACCTCCATCTGGTCTCCCTCAGTCTCATACCCAATAAAGTCCCTGGTGAATATATAATTATTCACCCCACTACTAGCATTTCTCAGTTAGAAGTCAATTAATTTGTAAGATTTCTTCATGCACTACTCATCTTTCAGATACACAGGCAAGCCAGACCTCATTAACATGGAGGCAGTACAAAAGCAGAAAAATCTACTGCTAGTTGAAGTCATGTGGGTACACTGGCAGCAAGATATTTGGCTTCTCATTCAAAGGCCAATATTACTCAAAGTGGGCCATATCTATGAGCTACTTTTTTTCGTGTGCAATCTTCGGAGCATTCAGTTCTTTCCTTAAATGGGCAATGGGTTCAAAACAATGCTTAGAACTTGAAAGGTTTTTGTTCAGGGCTGTAGGTCCTCCAAATTTCACTCGCTAATTTAAAAAAAATCCTACCTAGATAACCTACTAAGGGATATAATCTAGATAGAGTGGCCAGAAATTTTTGCCTCACACAGGACTAAGTTGGTAGACTTGGAGAGCTGTTTTCTGGGTTATAGGCATTTCACCTAGACAGAGAGAATTTTTCCATTGCCTGTCCTATACCACTGGTATACATTGAGCAGTTCATTTTGGCCTGTAGGTGACAAAATTTGTTCACTCCATCTCTGACTTTCACTTGGTGGACACATAATTCTGTACCCAAAGACCATCTGATGGTTATCTGGTGCACACCACACAAAGGCCCTAAATATGTTCAAAAGAACAAGCTGCTGAATTATCACTGTAGCATCACGTGGATACTCAGGGATATGGGCAGCTCTCAACTCGCAGTAAGTGGGATGTAGGCAGATAGGTCTGTCTCCTGCAGAGAGAAACTTTTGCTTGAGGGATGGAGGCTAGCCTATAAAGGTTGGGTGCAGGCATTTCTCTAAGGGAGATCAGATATGGTACCAATAGCAAGTACCAACTAGATGGCTGCTGTTTCTGCTCTAGGACTATATAAGACCATAAACTGGGTGGGTGGAAGGGTACCTGATTTGGGTATAAGAAAACTATGAACCACCCTCCACCCCTCTTCACAGCTGACAGGACTTCCAGCTTCTAATTCAGTTAAGTTTAGTAGTAGTATAGTTCAATACTTAAAAATAATGACATTTGTTGGTTTCTATAAAAAGACAGCGTGCCATTAAAATGTGGACATTTACTGCTCATGGTAGTCAAGTTTAACATCATATTCCCTATTCTAAATTTAGGGAATACTGAAATATCATGATACAGGAAAACATTACAGTGCAGCAAACAAAGATTTTACCATTGCCCACTGAACACATACACTTTGTATATACACATACAGAACCATTTTCTGCAGCATGCTGGAAGATTAAAACACTGTTCTGAAAATACTTGGCTAATTCACAATCCAATGCACAGAAAGCACACAATTAAATTAACAAAAATGAATCCTTGACCAAGTAAATCAGGTTCAATACATCTTCAAAGGTATTATTTAGAATGAATCTACTATATTTCTAATATTTTATACAACTACTTTAAATTACTGGCAGGATTTGCTTTATCAATCTTGTGTAGAATTCAATTCAGTTCCATTTTTAATAAGTACAGATAAAACAATAAAGAGAAGTATAATATTATTCTATGGGACCTACAGAAACTAAGCATTTTTCTTTTAAAAGAAATTCCTAATTTTGAACAGCAGAAGTTAAAATTAATCTGAAAACCTAAGAAACTGCTCTGGCATTTGTACAAAAAATGATGGGTTTGTTTCATTAACCGATGTCTGAAAACAACATTTAAATTGACACATAAAAACAGCCATTGTCTTAATTTGTGTGGTGTACTCCACACAAAAGCCCTAAATATGTTCAAATTAGAGCAAGCTGCTTGATTGTCACTGCAGTCTCATGTCACATTAATGCATGACAAACATTAAACCATACACTTAAATGGCAATTTATATCATTTAAATGTTTACTGCCAGACCAGCTCATCACTCATTTAAATGCGACTTTCTGACAGCTAATTTCAGTTAATTTTCCTCGATTCACTTAATTAGAACTTTCAATCAAGAAAAGACTTGTACATATTTTCCAGTTTTTTTTTTTTATTTGAATTCTCAGCTATTGACATGCTGAAAATATCCTCTAAAATGGATTACCAGATAGTATGTCATGTCCTACCAAAATGACCACATGGAAAAAACCTTACAATATATATGCTTTGACAAGACTTATTTATATAAAAGTACTTTTCATTCTCACACACACACACACACACACACACACTCTCTCTCTCTCCCCAATTAAAACTATAAAAAACAGCAACCAAGCAAATTAAAAATTAATGACTTCAAAATTGTTTAATAAGATAAAAATAGTCAGGAGTCTCATGAGTGACCATAGAGCTACAATGTGAGGCTATAAAATTCTACAAGGCTCAGCAAATGACAATGATGTGAATTAATTTTCTTGCTATCCTGCCAAAACCTTTTAACATTAGAACATATTTAGTTTCTCTTTTATCTATTTCATCTTAGATAATTTTTGTTTTAAGGGCATATGATTTTATATGTTCACTATGCAAACTGTGTTTCACTATTTTTCATGAGCAAAAATTCCTAAAGGGAATGGCAAAGTGAAACATACTATAATGGTCATATTACACCCATAAAACACATGGGCATGGATAACTACTGTAATATTGTTCTGCAATCTCTTCAGGTTACCAAACATATAAATCTAACAATCTCTTAAAAATTACAGTCTCACCACTTATTCATGGAACTGCTGGTGGACATCCTGAATTTGCTTCCCTTTTGCAATGTTAAGATAAAAATGTTCTTTTAAATTACATAGATTTAGAATTATAAGTACAGGAAATTAACAAGGGAAAGACGATGGAGATTATTTGTTGTATCATTTACACTATATTAGGGCATTTTTAACATCTTTGTCCACTTTTCAGGACACAAATATGAGGAATAAAAGAAAAACGAGTAAGATGAACATCAGTATTCACAACACTGCAGGAAAGGCCAAATATAACATACAATTTCAAAAAGATAAATAAGGTTTTCTGTCATTCTAGGTTAACAGTTATGGTATTTGGGTGATTATGAATTAGACTTAAAAGAGTGGAATATGGTTGAACTTCAAAGTGATTAAAAACAAACTAAATTTTCAAGGAAAACACCAGAGTATAATACTAAAAATCCAATTTGACTATAACTAAAATCAAAACCCCTTTCAAAACCTGAAAAATGTAAAGTACAACATTCATAATCCTAAAATAAATCTACTATATTCATAACAAATTCTCTTCTTTTAAAAGGGTGTTGGTGTGTTTTTTAAATTATTCTCCCAATATTTACCCACTTAAAAAAACAAAACTAAGGCCATGGAATGCTAAACATTGAGGATTACTCAGACCACTAGGACAGACAGTCCTCATTAAGGCCAGAGTTAAATACGGTGTGCCGCTATGGGATACTAACATTCTTCCCATGCTGCTCTTAAAACTAGCCAATCAATTGTTAGTACTCCCATAGCAGTATGGATACAGTACATCATTTACATCCAATGTGTGCTCCGAGTAAAATTTGTAAAAGAAGAAAAAGAAAAGAAAAACCGCTACAATGTCCAACACAATACAGTAATGTTCAACTCTATTGAGTTATTATAAAATAAATCAGTGATTAATGTCCAATTGTTAAGGATCAAATAAGATCATGAAAAGACTGTCATGTGAAGCTACACACAAATTGTCAGTTCAGTCCAGTGGGACTCATATTAGCTTTGACAAACTGTCTTGGGGCTGATAGCTGTTTTTTTAATGAGATCTATTAGGCAGAGACTAAAACACTTGAGATATGCTAAAAAGTACAGTATACAGATGTCAAACACAAACACCTATTAGTAACTTTCATTTGTCCATTCCCAAGGCAGAAATGCGTCAGAAACATTAACCAAGTGAGGCTATGGTATTACAAGGGAAATTTCAAATTATTCAAAAATATATTTCAAATGCAAAATGCAATGTTATTAAATAAAATGCAATTTAAACTCTCTTCAAATATAATTCTGAAATTTGTGATTTACTATGTGGCTTTTTATTGCCTATTTTATAAAAAGAATGAACAGAAAAATGTATTGAGGACTGTATTTTATATATCTTAAAGGTGCAATACAAAAAGCATTAGGCAAAATGTGGTCAAAATGCAACAAAAATGCTAAATTAACATGGCTAGAAACAATTTTCTTTCTATAGTTAAGTTGCTAACTATACCACATTTACTAAATACCATTATATTTTAAGACTCTGACACACTTTTAAAGTAACCACCTCAAGGGTTTTTCCCCTATAAAATATTTTTTTTTCTATTTTAGTCTAGATAACAGTGCACGACATGTGAAATAGTACATATTTTAAAAACAAATATTAGCAATTAGGATTATTCTGATTTTTCATTTAGACAAATACATTAAGTATACATCATTTCAACAGTATATGCACTATTTAGACAAACTTATTTACAGTGAAACTATTCAGAAATATAAGGCCACATTCCTGCTCGCCTTACTCTCCCAATGAGTATTAAGTAGCTTTTAATATAACCAAAATAAAAGAAGACATCTGATGGACAGTAAAACTATTTTTTGAACATGCACTTGAACTTGGGTCTATATGTTTTACTTCTGTACATTTTTCTAGGAACACATTAATTTGGCACGTAAAAAAATTAAATAATTTCAAACCTCTTAGAACATTGGTATTTGCCAGATGTACAAATGCAAATAAATGTCCATAGTCTCCAAAGGGTTAACGTATTTTGCTACCACTTTGAAACAAGGGATGCCATTACAATGAGTCAAAATAAAACTGAGTCATTATGAAATTCATTATAAATCTCCAACTCCCAATCAAAGAAAAAGTCTACATATGAATAGGAAAGCTCTAATTAGGTGGTCTAGAGACTGGAAGCACAAATAATAAGATATTTTGATTTATAATTTATAAAAATGTACCCATACAGAGTATTGCAAAGGTAACAGCCACACTACTCAAGTGCCAGACAACTAATTTAAATATGTTAAGCATATTTTAGGTTACACACACACACACACAAAATAAAAATCAAAAACCAACTGGTCTGTTATGTTTGCATGTGCCGGATTTCAAACACTAGTGGTAATGTTTCCTTAACATTGATATATGACCTTTGTAATTTACAAAGAAGAAGGCTGGTTTTTTCAGGCTAATTAGAACTGTTTCAAATTTTCCTGCTAAATATATGATAGAAAATCCTTTCAACTTTTTTTTTATTATTATTCTAGAGTTTCTTTCCATGTCAACTTTGTTCCAATCAAAATATGCTTTGAATTAAATGATTTTGATTGAATATGTGGATCACATTTCATTTCTAAGATTTAAAGTCCAAAAAGGAAAAGTTTAGCCTGGTCAAACAAAACGAGAGCAGCCACTTTGCGGAAAGCTACTCACATTTACAAAGACTGACAAATTGTTTGTGTGCACCATTAGGTCTAGTTTTTGCAATAGTTGCCAGATTTCCTGTCCTTCTAATAAGATATTAACTCTTTAAATGCTGACCTATAAGTAACCAAATGTATTTCAATTTTAAATGTAACTTTTCCCATATACACTCTTCTGAGCACAAGAGAAAATAGAAATCTAAAAAAATCTAATCTGTTATTAGGCATGTATCAAGCTAAAGCTTGCCCTGCAGGAATTGCAGGAAGGAAGAAGACAGCAGACCTGCTATTATTGACAAAACTCAACATTCCGTATGGAGTGATACAAATTTCACAAATATGAAACTATCATTAAAATTTTGCATACAATTGGTGGTCTCTAACTTGTTCTTAAGTAATTTAATTTCTATACCAGTAAATTCTTGGATTTTTATTAATTTATTGTACTTTGTCATTTATTATAGACATCAAACATTGCAGGCACTATGAGTGACTATTGTACTTTTCAGACTACACAGATTAGATTACTCTATTTTAATTCTCATTTTTTGCAATTGTGTTTAGAAATGCATTGACAATTTATTCATATTTCTATTTAGCTAAGTTTGTATTTTACTTCACATCTCTAAACACTACCACTTTGCCTCTCTGTGCCTCAGTATCCCCGTGTGAAACAGAGATACAGATACTAACCTCTTTTGTAAAGCACTTGGAAATCTATTGATGAAAAGCACTGTAAAAGAGGTAGTTATTACCAAAAGACAAGGAAACAAGACAAAGAACGATATAAGAAATGGGCAGCTGAGGGAATACATACATGGGTATGTATGGCTTTCTAAAAAAAATGCAAGTTAACTCAAAAGATAAATAGAATGGTAGCTTTTCTAGAAAGAATAATATAATGCTGTGGACTGTGGAAAATAATCATACTAGAAGATCTTTATAACAGAATTTTTTTTGGAATCACCTATAAAGCATTAAGCTAGGTTCACAGAGTTCTTTGGAATAGCATAACATAATGAAAAGTGATTTCGTGGCAAAGAGATTTTGGTGCAAGCAGCACTGCATTGAAAAGACACTTCGGAATTTAGTACCTCAAAGATCCTTTCTAAATTTATATAATCTATTACCCAAATGTTAATTAGTACCAAGTTTTGATAAAAATCTCAAGGACTTGTGCACTTTTTGTCAAGGCAAACACTCTTTCTGCAATTGTTATTTTACAGTTTTAAATGGACTAGTCAACCAGCTTTTACATATTTTATACACTTAATGATGCATTTCCTTTGAAATTCATAGTTTTAATATTAACTGAAGCTTGTATTGTTACATGCCAAGATCAAAAGAATTAGGCAAACTTGCAAAACTGTCTTCAGTCTGTATTCATAGCGACTGCACTACTAGGTACAGTGGTCACCTTCAAAAACTTGCCAATTGCCTTATTTAATTATTTCCTAGTATACTAGGTTCTATTTAGGCAGCACACTAAGTAACCACAGGGAGGAGTAGGTAATCCTGAAAATATTGAAGTATATTTTCTAAGGCACAAGTAGCATTTTTTAAGCATGAGCACTGTACACAATCATATATGCAGCCATATGTTACAATTTTACATTTTTTAACATGGAAAATTTCAACAATTAACTAACACCACTTCACCTAAGCATCTAAAGTCAAGAAGTCTATAATGTTCAAACTTACACACTGATTCTGCAAACATTTACACAGACATTTAACTTTACTCATGTGGACAGTTTCATTGGCTTCAATGGGAAGTCTCACGAGTGAAGTAAAACATCTGTTATGTTTCCAGGATCAAGGCCATACACTTAAGATAGCTGCTATAGGAATACATACAGCACATGGATATTGGATTTCTTTTTGGTTTAGTGGGAGACAGGTAGTTGGCCTCATAGGGTATGTCTACGCTGCATAAAAGACCTGCATCACCAAATCAATTGACTCAGACTTGCAGGGGCTAAAAATAGCAGTGTAGATGTTTGGACTCCAGCTAGAGCTAGGGCTCTGAGACCTCCACCCTTGCAGAATTTCATAGCCTATGCTCCAGCCCACGCCCAAAAAGCTACACTTCTATTTTTAGCCCCACAAGCCCAAATCAGTTGACCCGGGCTCTGAAACTTGGTACCAGGAATTTTTCTTTGCAGTGTAGACATACCCATACAATCACAAAATACCGAAGGCCCCACTCTAAAATCCAAATATTTGGATAATTTTCTTCTATATGAGAGAAGAGCCTTTCACTCTATATAGCCAATAAAACATTAAATCAGAACAGAGTGAAGAATGTAGCTGCTGAGTTTCTGGAACATCAATTTTCTTTCTTTTGTTAGTTATTCAAAATTATTAAAAATTTTGCATGATTTTGTTTATGGTTAGCCAATTAAAATACAGAATTTGAGCAGCGTTTATCTGTATTTGACACATCACATGATACTGTTTTTGCTCCTTGATTGGATGACTGAAACTCAGTCAGAATTCTGATGCAAATATTTCCAGAAAGCAATTTTAAAATTTGCTACAGCAAATATTCAAAGTGTGTGACCTTAAAATTATTTCTGTGAATATTCATGCAAATAAACCTAATGCATCGATGTCCGTTGGAAGAGTACACATAGCAAGTGTTCCAGAGGGTCACACACCTTGCTACTCATGTAGGTGCAGTGCTGTGTGTCATCCAAGTTTTTCAGTGCAAATGGCTTTGCAGGTTTAAGGATTATCTGAGAAGTTATCCAAGGGACAGAGTCTGAAATTGACTGCCCCTAGAAACTGAGAATGTAGCTGTGGAAGCTGAATCTGGAAGAGTTCTGACAGTAATGAATTCCTCGCTGGAACAGCATAATACGGTGACCAGGTGTCTGGCTTTCAACCCAGTTGGAAAGTGACCCTGCCGGCTCCGGTCAGCACCGCCGAACAGGCTGTTAAAAGTCCGGCCACTGGTGCTGCGGTGCCAAGGCACACTAGTACCAACTTGTCCTGGCTCTGCGCTGTGCCCTGGAAGTGGCCAGCAGGTCTGGGTAATAGGAGGCCGGGGGGTAGGGGGGAATGTGCACCCACAGGGCTCCGCGCACTGCCCCTGCCCCGAGCACTGGCTCAGCACTCCCATTGGCCGGAAAATGGCCAATGGGAGCGGGGTGAGGGAAGGGCTGTGCACAGGCGAGAGCAGCATGTGGAGCCTCCTGGCCCCCCCACCTAGGACCCAGGGGCATGTGCACCATGGTGCCAGGACAGGCAAGCAGCCTGTCTTAGCCCCCGTGCTGCACCACTGACCAGGAGCCACCTGAGGTAAGCCCACGCCCCAAAACAAGCCCCAACCCCCGCCCCAGCCCTGAGCCCCCCCAAAACCCAGAGCCCCCTCTTGCACTCCAAACCCCTCATCCCCGGCCCCACCCCAGAGCCAGCACCCCCAACCCAGAGCCCTCACCCCTTCCAAACCCCAAAAACCTGCCTCAACCCGTAGTCCACTCCTGCACTCCGAATCCCTCGGCCCCACCCCCCCAGCCTGGAGCCCCCTCCTGCACCCCAAACCCCTCACCCCCACCCCAGAGGCTGCACCCCCAGCCAGAACCCTCACCCCCTCCTACACACCAACTCCCTGTCCCAGCCTGGAGTCCCCTCCCACAGCCTGAACCCATTTCTGCCCCCCCCCGGAGCGCACACCCCCAGTTAGAGCCCTCACCTGCACCCCAACCCCCTGTCCCAGCCCAGTGAAAGTGAGTGAGAGCGAGCCACCGAGGGAAGGAGACTGTAGTAAGTAGGGCATCAAGGAAGGTGCGGGGCCTCGGGGTTGGGGAAGGGCTAGGGTGTTCGGTTTTGTGCCACTAAAAAGTTGCCAACCCTACAGAATAAGAAGTCCAGGAAACAGCTTCCACAAAAACAACAGAAAATCCTCAGCAGCCACCTGAAAGGGGCCTCATACAGTTGGCTGGATAGAAATTGGGCAGGGAGAGGAAAGCTCCAAGAAGATGACGGTGGGAGTAAAATTGATTGGGATGAGTTTGTGAAAGTGTCCTGACAGGGGAAAAAAAAAATCAGTGTATGAATAATTAAGCTTGTGTTGTAACACTGCAAGGTGTTATTGGCACCATCAATCACACATCCCACAGACATTCAGAGTATGTGTCCACACTGCAACTGGCAGCGTACCTCCCAGCCCAAGTAGGTTGACATGTACTAGCTCTGCTCGAGCTAATGTACTAAAAATAGCAGTGTGGACTTTGCAGCTTAGGTGGCAGTGTGGGCTAGCCTCCCAAGTATGGACTCAAGAGTTCAGGTGGGCTTGTATGCCAATGCCGCCACCTGTGCTGTCACGTCCATGCTATTTTTTGTACATTAGCTCCAGCAAAGCTAGTACATGTCTGTCTAGCAGGGCTAGGAGGCACGTTGCCAGCTGTAGCATAGACATACCCACAAAGAAATCTCATTGAGCACAGGGCCTTGCTTGGCTTAACTAAAACTAAAACTGGGAAAAACTGGAACAAAAAATTGAAGGGTTTCTGTGCAACACTTGGAAATCTCTAATTTAAAACAGTTTCCATTTTGTTGTCAGAGGACTTCTGTTCTGATCTCAAAAGGCGGTGACTACATGCCATCCTTGGCCAACGAAGCCTGGATGGAAATCCCTTTAAGCATATCATTTGCTATTTCTATTTCTGATGCACAAAATATTGGAGAGAGGCAAGGAGCTCCCTCCCCTCTAAGATTCAGCAGTGTTTTCTCAGTGCACTTAGTACATGCTTGCATGCAGAGTGCCAAACTTAGAGCATGTCTACACTTAACCACTGCTGTATTGCTTCAGTGTAGACCTACCTACGCTGATGGGAGGGGTTCTCTTCTCCGTGTAGGTAACCCACCTCCCTGAGACGCAGTAGCTAGGTCGATGGAAGAAGTCTTCCATTGATCTTGCACTGTCTATGCTGGGGCGGGAGGGAGTGGGGGGAGATGTCAGGAAAACTACGTCCATGCAGGGATTTGCTATGGAAAAAAGATCACTAAAGCGTCAAAAAATAAACACAGATGTAAGATACAGCGTAAACTACTAGGTAAAAATACTTTTAAATAAATATATTACAATTGTATCTGTAGCAAAAACAAAGAACCCCAAACCAAAAAAACACCCAAGTTACAAATAGAACAGTATAGAGTTGCTTTCACCAATACTGAGGCTGATATAAACCTTCTGTCCACAATAGAACAGATACCAAAAAACATGGTATCCAATGAAAAACTCAGACAATATCCAATGAAAAACGCAAATCTTTACCATGCAAATAACCAGCCAGCTGATCCAAATCATTAAAAAGAAACTTTTAAAGCCCTCCTTCACACCATTTTAATTGACAGCAGCAGAATTACGAGATTTTAATCTCATTTTCTAGCTGAATTTGGAATAAAAGCTAAACAACAATTGCTATGATTAATGGTAACTGAATTAGCATCCGGGAATACCAACATCCTAACTCCTTGAAATTAAATGTACCAACTTTGGCATAGAAGCTTTAACATCCAAACTCAGGAGGTAAACATGAGGATAATATGGATTCTCTGTCTGAAGTTAAGTAATATTAAGAACCCAAACCAATTGAAATATTTGACTCTGAAAGGCTGGAGGTCCCCACTATTGTAACCAACAATAATAAACAAGGAGTAAAATAGTTAATGTAGGTGTTATTGATTCCTGGCCAATCTCTAAAACCTCCTATAAGTAAACCTTAAATAAGTTCAAATGTAATTATTTAATTAGAATCCTCAAATGATTAAGGAAATTAACACAATTTTTTTTCAAAATGAAAAACTACTTATTCTAACCTGGCATAAATTGATACATTAATATGGTTAGCCACCCTTCATCTTGGAGCAGAGCTGTAGTGTTAAACCAGGTTTAAAAGCTGAATTAAATATTTGTGTATGTTTGAGTAAAAGAGCCTCTTCAAATATGGAGAGTGAACATGTGGGGGTGTATACAAATATTATATTGACCTTTACAGTCAGACTTTAAGCTATACAGGTTTAAGTAAGGGCAGGACCTGCCAGCCCCAGCAGACTAAATCACACCTCCCCTGTCATCTTTTGGAGGAACAGTCTGACTTGGTACTGAGGCCTAGCCATGTATGCTTCTCAGTAGCTTAGCTGAACAAAGGAAACTGTTACACTACCCACAACAGGCTGATGTTATGCAGAGGAGTGGAGACAATTTCTGCTCTAGTGATTGACTCTCTCCTGTACAGACTATAACATTACCTTTTCACACGTAGGAACCAGTTTGTAAAACATAAAAACAACAATGAAGATAACTGGCACAGAAATACAAGGTTACCATCTCTTTATAAATAAAAGTAGACCCCTAAAGGCATATCTTCATACTTCTCTTTTCCTATGTGAGTAAAAGGCAAGCAGGGCAGCAAGGCAAGAGTTAATTGAAACTAAAGTGTGTGCTGGGGGAGGAGGGAGAACTGAGAGTTAATCAGGGACCATATCCAGAGCCAGGCATGGATAGGCCTCACTAATGAGCCTCAAGTACCCTGCAGTGGCTTTCAAACCTAACTGGCTTCAAACGATGCCACCCCATGACAGAATGTGGCTAGTCATAAGAGGAAGGTGATTAGAATAAATGACTGGAGTAATTAACTCTGATTTGAAACCACCTGACTGGAAAGAGACGCTAGGAGCTGTTTAGCTGATGGTCTTCTGGTTAAAAAAGGAAGCTTTCCTTTGCTCTTGTGTTTGTGTGTGTTAGAAGAGTTCTTCCTTTCAAATAGGTATTTGGTGGCACTAATGAAAAGCAGCTTTCATTCAAGGGCCTCCCCATTCATTTCAAAAGGAGAAGAAAATAAAAGCTTCAAAGTAGAACTAATTTACTTCACCCAAAAACCCCTTTGGTCAGTTTGCATTATCAACACCAGAAAAAAAAAAAAAACCCTCTCTAACATATGTTTTAAAATATAATATTCTCTTAAGAAAACAGCAATTTAAAATTTTTAATTAAAATATCTATCATTCTCTTTACATAAAAATATTAAGGCTTTAAAGAAATTCAGCCCTCTTGTTTTCTTGGACTATTTTCAGGTCAGTCCTGCCAACATTCCCCCCTACCCCCCATGTAAATGAGGTTTATTCCCTCTAGTGGTAGGACCTTTATTTTTTTTGAACTGGGGAAAAAAAGCAAAAATTCTACATATTTCTGAAATGGGATAAGTAATCTTCAACAGCTCTTAGGCAGCATACACAGTCACTTAATCTACCACAGTATCTTGCCACTTTATTTTACAAAGAAGAATTACAAAGAGTGGGGGCATTACTACCTGCTGTTTTACAAGCAATCATCAATTCATTGTACCAGAGTTGTCCTGTACCTGCTGAGTAAATGCTTTAAAAAAAAGTTTCACTAACTGCCCAGTAACAACTACAGTATGGTAGCAAAAGCAATTCACCAAATGTTTATGCTGAGATTCTGATTTATTTGACAGCTTTAAACCTTCACACCATGATATAATTAAATGTTTTGACAACTAAACAAAAACTGTATAAATTTGAAAGCAGTTAAAAAAACTTCTGTATCAAATATGAAAATGCAATATAAAGTCTAAACCATTTTTTTAAATGCCCCAATAAAAATGGATAAAAATTGGATGCAGTTTTTATATCTGAAATATTTTTCCTCTCACCCTTTCTAGTACTGTATTTAAAATATTCCATATAAATAATTGTCTTTTAATCATGGTATAAACCTTCAAAGATCATTTTAGGTAAGATAATGTTACAATAAAAGTAATCAGAACACTGCTATTACTTAAATAGAAATGAAACACGTAAAACAGTAAAAGAACATTTTCAAAGTAAAACCCAAACCCAAAATAAGTAATATTTTGTTAGGTAATTTTTTGATATTTCAGTTGTTTAAAAATGAGATCTACAGCTGTCATGATGGCTTAGCGGACCAATAATGCACTATGATGTTAATCCTGTTTCTCCAAAGGACCCTGGTTCAAGTCTCAGACAACCCTTTGTGCTGATTTGGACCAGCAAGATTCAAACTGGCATTTCTTACGGATGAGAAGGGGGCACACAATGCACTAAGAATGTTGAAGTCTGAGTTTAGAATCAGAAAAACTTGAAGTTTATCATTTGTATCCTCACAGATCATCTAAGTGGGACTCACCATGCATTATTAAAATTAAAATGAGAATAGTTCATATAAAGAAAAACAAAAACAAATGGTCCTTAAACTATGATTTTTCACCGTGAGGTCAGTTTATATCTTCAAAATGCAGTTTCGTTATTATTTTTGGTAGTATGTGTATAACATGTGGGCTTATTGCTGAACTGAAAAGCTAATTGTTTAAACAATGTATAATTATATAACCATTATTTAAACATTAAAGCCTTTAAGCAAATATGTTAAAACATTCAGAATCAACTCTGTAAAGCAGCTGAAGAGTACTGTTGCTCTGAAGGAAACTGTAATCCAGCTAAAGGTAACAATGACCAGTTGTTTATAAAACTACTGAAATGTTTGGGAACCAGTTCACATTCTCATGCTATGTTTATGTTTCCATTTATCATCCTTCTCCTCGAGAAGATAGCTCAAAAGGAAGAAAGACTAGAGAACAAAATCTTGTTTAAAGTACACACGCAGACATCAGGTAATTTAACAAATTGAGACAAAAACGGGGTTGCCTGTATACATCTAAAAACATTATTGCATTAAATCATCCCCCCCTCCCTCCC
This sequence comes from Malaclemys terrapin pileata, assembly GCF_027887155.1. Lineage (NCBI taxonomy): Eukaryota > Metazoa > Chordata > Testudines > Emydidae > Malaclemys > Malaclemys terrapin. Next base: position 85,173,257 of record NC_071509.1, on the reverse strand, counting down.
AAGGAACTCATACTTGCAGTGTAGTTTATATTTATTTTGTATATTTGACCATGCCAAGGATTTCTAGCTTATAAGATAGAGAGGACGACCCAAAAACCAAATAAAAAAGGCTAAAATATGCAGTAAGTGCAATTTTGATGCAATTGTTATTAATCAAAGATCAGAACTGACCTGTGCTTACAGCAGGCTGTTAATTAAATGTATTTCTTAAGTACGATATATGGAGATCTTTTTCAGTGTATTGAGTTCTGTTAGAAATGTATGAGTTTCAGAGTGTATGGGACAAATTCAGGCTGGGTACAGGCAGGCACAACTCCACTGAAGTAAATGGAAAAATAGCTACACATCAAATTGCAGATGTCATCCTGATTTCTGCAATGATACATGTGATCACTGACTTCAGTGGAATAGCTTTTGCTTATACCCAGGCTGAATATGGTTCTATAAATTACCATTTTGGTTAATCAAAGGATTTGGGTGTACATTCTGGATACAATTAGGTACCTCTTTTCCACCTTCCGCTCCCAGTGTTTTTTGAAGGAAACAAATAGGGAAGCTTTAAAGATCAAGTTAAAGGGGCACTTCCAATTCAGAAGTTACTCTTGTTTGAATTTTTTTTAAACTTAATTTTTGTTACAATTTAAGATTATTAGAACAGAGACTGGATAAAAAAATTCTACATCATCATTCTGCATATAGTCAGTTTCTTTTTCTGTCTGTGTAGATCTCACACAGACAATGGGCAGAGTAAATATTTTCAAAAATTAGGAGAATGTAATTGTAAAGCTACAGATTTTTCGAGTGGGCATGAAGCAGTTGTAAGTACTTAAAGCTACTTTCAGCACATTTTGTGAAACTGACTAGATTTTAAGTTGACAGTTTATTGTGATAAATATGTGACGTTGTGCAGTCTATATGGTTTTATAAAAACGTGATAATAAGTGAATATAATGTAACTGGGATAGTTTTAGAAAAATATGGTAATAAGTGAATATAATGTAAGTGGGATATGCTTCATGAAAAAGGTCTCTTGTACGGTATCATTACAAAGCTTATAATCTACTGAGTATGATCATCCGATTTGTATAAATGTACCACTCTTGTATCTAAAACTAGAAATATAAAATATAACTGAGGGCCTATTGTAATTATGTAAAGCGTGGGCCATTAATGATGGTTTGGAATCTTGATGATTCCCATTAACAAGGACCATTATCCGCAGATTGCTGTGTTTACCTGTGAGTCTTCCTGTATTCGTGTGTGCTGGCAAGTGGGCAATGAAGTCTTGCAGTGGGGGGGGGGGGGGGGTGGAAACCCAGAGGGACAAAGGATTCTCGCCTTATGCAAAAGATATATAAAGGGGTGGAACAGAACAAAGGAGAGAGAAGAGCCATCATGAAGAATCCCCTAGCTATCACCTGAGCTGCAACAAGAGCTGTACCAGGGGAAAGAATTGTGCCCAGGCCTGGAAGGTGTCCAGTCTGAGAAAAACTTACTGAAGCATCTCTGAGGGTGAGATTATCTGTATTTAGATTTGACATAGATTTGCGCATTTTATTTTGTTTTGCTTGGTGACTTACTTTGTTCTGTCTGTTACTACTTGGAACCACTTAAATCCTATTTTCTGTATTTAATAACATCACCTTTTATTTAGTAATTTACTCAGAGTATGTATTAATACCTGGGGGAGCAAACAACTGTGCATATCTCTCTATCAGTGTTATAGAGGGCGAACAATTTATGAGTTTGCCCTGCATAAGCTTTATGCAGGGTAAAACGGATTTATCTGGGTTTAGACCCCATTGGGAGTTGGGCATCTGAGTGCTAAAGACAAGCACACATCTGTGAGCTGTTTTCAGGTTGCAGCTTTGGGGCAAGTGATTCAGACCCTGGGTTTGTGTTGGAGCAGATGGGAGTGTCTGGCTCAGCAAGACAGGGTGCTGGAGTCTTGAGCTGGCAGGGAAAACAGGAACAGGGGTAGTCTTTGCACATCGGGTGGCAGCTCCCAAGGGGGTTCTGTGATCCAAAGCATCACAAAACTGACAGGAGAACCCTTATCAGGAAGATATGGGTGTTTGTGAATTAGAAAATGAAGTAGTGAAAAATCAATTACATTATTTTTGCCTAAAGGAAACCAAAGTTGATGTTAAGACTATACTTCACCCATGAGGTTGTAGAAAAAAAAATGGTGTTAGTGTGTCAACCTTAATTTTGAATATTCTGACTTTTGTTACTTTATGTCACAACCTTTTAATACTAAAATCTCTTTTTTAACTACTCGGTTATAAAAGATTTATTTTCAGTAGGTTTTCTCTAATAAGAATATTAAGTCTATGTAAATACATAGAAACTTGTAATTTTTTAAAAATTCATCAACAGACAACATTAAAGGAAATATGTATGTAGACACTTTTGTACGAGTGGATTTTTTTTTTTTTATAAGATAGACTAATTGATCCTTGAGAAGCAGTATGGTCTATCATGTTAATTCTCATAGCACGCAAGTCTACAAGATAACGATTCTTTTAATATTTGGTATGGAAATTAAGTAAAATCATTCTGGAATTTTGCCTCTAGAATATATCAAGGTTCTATAAATCACACTTTGGAGTTATGATCTGCAGATTTTTAGCTAAAAGAAAATGTATCTGTGGTCCAAAAGAAGAAGAAAAAAAAGTGTTGAAATCACCCCCCCTTTTTTTTTTTTTTTTTTTTACACTCCCTACCTAAAAGTTAACTGAACAAATTTTAATCGAAGAAAAAAAAAAAGAGATTGAAAAGTCAACTTTCAGCTAGTTTACTGTTTAGCAGTTAGGAACCATTTAAGAACATTGAAGCTTGCTAGAGAAATCTTGTCACCTTATGAGATACAAATAGCACCTTACAATGAAATTATTGAATATTTACAAATAGTGTAGCATCTCCAATTATCTTATACACAGAGAGAGAATCTCAGTGGGATAAGATACTTGGTAGAACCATTTTCAATTTAAGTGAATGACACTTAAAATTTACCACTATCTGTGCCAATACGCTCAGCCTAAGTATTCTAGGTTCACCAAGAGACTATCTGGAAAATATGCTGGATTCCCAGATCCATCTGTACATGCAACTACTGTGTGTGTGTAAATATATATATATATATATTTACACACACACACACACACACACACACACACACACACACACACACTAATATATACCTGTTTTAAATTCTATTATGGACTGCTCCAAACAAAACACACACACAATTAATTTCTATTACAACAGTACTCAGAGGTCCTATTCAGGACAGGGACCCCAATCTGCTAAGTCATAAACAGACCTACATAGAGAAATTACAGCACATTCAGCTATTTACTAGACAAAAGCAGAATGCTCTGCATGACTTAATATGTTCACTCAGTAAGAAAGTAACCCATGATTCATTCCATACACACTCTCTTTAAATATATAAATGGAAAGAGACAAGACCAGATTCACAGACTATTTTCCAGAATCGCTTTCCTAACATACAAAAACTGAAAATCTGCTCCATTTTGTTATGCATATCTCATGAAGTCTTGAAACGTTGTAAAGTCAATGGAAGTTTCCACTGAGAAACTGGAAGTTTGCTAGTCCTACTATGAAACATAGGCCAGTGCATATACTTTGTCATTTTTTATATCCTAGTCACTTATTGAAATCAAACCTGATTTCCACTGGACCAACAAAAGGCACATAGGCCAATTTTCAAGTTTCCATTGCCTTTCCATGAGGTGCTAGCATTGTTCACAAAAGAGGCTGAAAAATGTTTTTCCTTGTAGAGGAAGTTTTTCTATCACTCCTTCCATGGTTGAAAATGGCTTAACTATTTTTGATTAAATGTTCAGAAAATAATTGTTCCCGTACCGACAGCAGGCATACCAAATTTCAGCTAAATAGAGAACCTGAGAAACACCTATGGAAATGAAAACAGTGTTATAATGAAAGTACCTAGGTATCCTTAAATATGGTTGTTATAGGTGACACATATAGTGATTCCTCTACCCAAAGATGATTTTTTAAAAATGGTGCAAAAACAGATCCACTATTCTTGAATAAGAAGAATAGGAAAAATGCACTTTTTCCTTATAAAAAAAAAAAAAAAGGGGGGGGGGGGAGATACAGAATTAGCACTAAAATGGCAGAGTCCACAATGTTTAAATTTGTCAGGGAAACAGATGTCCTTGCAGAGGGCTTGAGTGCTCTGATGAAAACTGGTGTCAATTTGACCAGTTATAATGGTTTAAAATAGGCAAAATTTATATGCACAGTACTTTGTCCATGTGTTTTTAGCACTTTTAACACAAACCTTTTAACTCTAAAGTGGCATGAATAACCTTAACTCTGCCCTTTGTGTGCATACACGTTACACAATAGTCCCTAATTACATCTTAAAAAATATTTCTTAAAAAATGTAATACAATATCACAGTGTTTTTTATACTTTTGGATACATGTGTGGCCTCTGCGCTATTCTCTACATGCTAAACAGAGTCAATTTTATATTCAACTACACAATGAACAATTCTTGCACAACATAATAAAGATTAAGTATAACTTCACAGACAATATTGAAAGTTTGCTTGCATTAATTAGCTTTAGATTTATTTGGCCAATTGACTTATCTCTCAAATTGCACATAAGGAAGTTGTGTTGGTGGTTGAAATAGTATTATTATTTTTTGGTAGTACATCGTTGCTGGTTAAATTAAAATACATATTTTTGGGAGAAGAAAACTTATCAAAATAAAATGTGCAAGACACTATAGATACACAATTTTCATTGTCTTCCAGTGTAAGTATACAAGAATAAAAGTAAATTACAAGATGCTACAAACTGTAATCTAAGGTTATGAAAATGTTTGTTTTTAGAGACATGATAGTAACTCCATACTTAAGACTGCATATACAGTAGTTGTGTTTTCCACACCCCTCCAATGTCTGCTTTTTGCCAGAAAATTGGTGTGGTTAAAGTAGGTTAGTAAAATAATTTTCCTTATAATTTGGTAACCAAAGAATAAAAAAAATTAAATAGTTCTTAGTCACAACTTAGTTATGTCTTAAATTTTACGTGTGTCATGATTGCCTGACCACCTTTACCTCAGAGCAGAGGAAATATTTAAGCATGACAAATTTCACATTGTATAGCAGAGAAGCATACAGTAATTTTGTGCAAAAAGGCCAATGTAAAAAAGTTTTTAAGGAAGCTTTGTTATGGACTGGTGCTTCACCAGGTTCTTAGTGTATTAGCGTTTAATTTATAAAGATTCAATTTTTAAATTACTAACCGGTCGGCATTTAACAATTTTATTCCTAAGCACTAAACCCTGTTCCACAATGGAGCTGATTGTGAAGGGATCTGGGGAGTGGGTTCTGAACTCTGCTAGGCAGGAATCTATAGTAGCTAGTAGACACGCTAGGGTCCAACAATACAGGGTATCGGGCTTCCAGATATAGGCAAAGAAGGAAAGCGGACTACGCCAACCCCAACAGTAAAAAAAAGAAAAAAATCATGAGTCAGACCCAAAAATATTAAATAGCTTTAAAAGCATGATATTTTTAAAAGCACATTGGGGTTCTTTATATTGGCCTTTTGAATTTTGAGCCTCTAAGGGGGATTAACATTGTCATGCTTTTATGTGCAATCATAAGGATTAGTAACTATTTTTTTTAAAAGGAGTCTCTTCCAGAATCACATGACTCCAGAAGCTGGGGCTTTAAGAAAAACACTAAATATTGCAAGACTTGCAGTAAATATTGCAAGGTAGGCAACACTGGCTTTGGAATATGGAAAAAGCCAAGGAGAGAGTCTGTTGGAAGCTGGAAACACAGAGCAGCTGTGGATTCAAACTTTCACTAATCAGACCAGACTTTCACTAACCAACATGAAAAGCTTTTCACAGAAAGCTGCAGGAGCCTGACATCATATTAAATCAGAGATTTACTAAAAACAAAAGAAATTTATCATTGTTACATGCTATACAAGGGAAGATGAATCGTTAAGCATCTCTATTAAAAGTATGGATACAGGCTGCTAAGGTTACATAAACAATTCTAAAAGCCATCTTAACATCCATTTCACACACAGACACATTAAATAACATTGTTAATCATCAATACTAAAACAACCTTAACTCTGCCTAGGTAGCAAAAGCACTAACCACAAAGCGTAAATTAATCATATCCATTTGTTGTATAGGATAGCTTTCTGTCAGTGTTGTACCTAAATCTTCAATATTTTTCTCTTAGTCAAATATAGCTTGTAAAATTTTGTAAAATTTCATAAAACCAATAAAAAAGTTTCAGGCAGCAATTTATTCCAACTGAGCAAAATAATCCCATGTACCCCTAATTAGATGAGTAATAGTGGCACAGCTATTATAAGAACAAGGGCTAAGTATAATGTATGCCAGATCATAAAAATACGTCTATTAGATGAAACCAGGAGCTAATCATGTAACAAATCTCAAACTTGAAACTACACAGCAAATTAAATAAACTTATACTCAAACATCCAAATGTATAATAATAAGAAAACATAGGAGTTGAAGGTCTACCTCCCACTAAAGTAAATAAATAAATAAATAAACCTGCCACTGACAACAATAGAAGTTTGGATCAAGCTTTAAATAATAATATAAACCCAGGGGTAAAATTAAGGATGATTGTTGTGTTAGTAATCCAGAATATTTTTGCTTCATGGACTGTCAGAGAGATTTACTAGTTTAAACATTAATGCTACAGGCCTATCATTTTATGCAGGAAATACCATGGTTTTAAATAAATATCCACATTTGTTTGATTTTTATTTTTTTCCAGACATTTTTAAAGATCTACCTTCTATAGATGGAGTAACACACAGAATTTCTTACATTAAATGAAATCTTCTTGTCTTAACTGTAATTATAGTTTTTGAGAAACCAGATGAGAAAAAAATTGTTGCATAATAATGCATCCAAAAAGGGGGCAGAGTTAAGGTTGCATGTGTAACCTTAACTTTGTTATTTCCTTAGCATTTTCTTACTTTTGGGTGCTTAATCTTGTAAAACCAATGTCTTTAGTGTCATTTTTGATCCAACATATACACACACTAATTATATTTATTATTCTGAACAATTGAAAACAATATAAATGTAGTTCAACACCAGGTATATGTAAATAGCAGTACTAGCGTTAATAAAAATATACTGACATTCTAGGCTGTTTACCAGTTATCACAGGTTTCATATTTTAAGTGCTTGTGAAAAAAATGAGAGTGAACTGTACTTAAAGTTAGAGAAAAAATGCAAACAGAAATCAGTGAATAAATGGGGATACAATGCCCTGAGTGTTTTTGCTCAGCAGTAACTAGACTGTGGGGGGGGGAGGGGGAGTCACAAGGTTATTTTAAATATGCAGAAAAAATAACCAAAATGCTTTAGCTTCCCTTTCTCCCCATCCCCCCATGTGTCACTTCAAATTCTAAATTCAGTTTTTGTATAAAACATGAATGAGAGGCAGCTACAGTATGCTATGCTTGCTACTGTTCATACATTATACTTAATATGAACCATTCCATGAAACACTAACTTAACATAAATTAGCACTTTTGTCATGAATTTTATATCATTCTTGAACCACCACTATTGAGAACACTGGTGGTGCAAAGTAGAAGTTTACTATATTTTCTGTAAATTTTTATATTAGTTAATGAAATTTAGTGTTTAGTGTCATATAAAACACTTTTAAAAGCAGCATTTCCAATTTTAGTACAAATATTTAAAACAGTTTAGCATAAAGTTTATGTCCAAATACAATCTACTAACATCCAGCAAGCAGTGGTGCAGCTGCATTAGCTCATGTAATGTTTCACACATGGAAACCAAGATGCAAGATTACCTCATTTATGGTAACACTCATAAACTACACAGTACACAGTAAACATGTCTACCCAGCAAATTAAAATATCACTGCACTATGCAGCAGCTGAAACTATCCAGAACCTATTTATAATCCAATAGAAACAGAGATTTGTCTTCAGTTCTAGAAGGGAGAAAACAAAAAATTAAATTCCTCAAGTAAAATAAACTACACTGCAAGTGTCACTTGCCCCAAGACTTCCTGCTTCCCACAAAAGACATGCAACCCATTTTGGAGATCAAAGGTCATAGCTTTACAATAGAATACGCTGTAACTAGCTTTAAAATAATTGAATACAACTGCAAACCGAATGACCTGTTTATATTGGCTAGAAAAAAGTTGTAGCTGTTTTAAGTCATTCTACTATTCCAATTTAAACCTGCATTATAAAACTTTATCTGCTCCAAAAAACAACCAGATCCCCACACGTGTACCAGGTGGATCTGGTTACTCCCCAGCCATCTAAGTAATGAAATACCTCCATGTAAATTACATTCCCTCCACAAGGTCACCACTGTTTTGACTATCTTCCTCATCCCCTCCATAAAGGGAAAAGGAGGTGTTCCAGAAGCATTAAAAATGGCAGTACTTTTCACTATCAGACTGGTCAACAGTTTGCTGACTCTCGGAAACTAATTCCTGGGTCACCAATAAACATCCCAACCTTTCTATACCAACAAACATTGACATGATCACTATGTATAATCAGCCATGTGGCATATTCCCTTTCTTTGCTATACCATGCAAGATCAATTGACTTCATACCCAAATGCCTAGTGTGTCAGTGCCTTTTAGATTGACAATCTGACTATGCATAAAGATACACCTCTACCCCGATATAACACGACCCGATAGAACACGAATTCCGATATAACGCGGTAAACAGTGCTCTGGGGCGGGGGGGAGGGGAGCTGCACACTCCAGTGGATCAAAGCAAGTTCGATATAATGCAGTATCACCTATAACGCGGTAAGATTTTTTGGCTCCCGAGGACAGCATTATATCAAGGTAGAGGTGTACCATACTATAAGGTTTCTTTCAGCTCACGTACTCTTTCCATTTTGTAATTCTGTAAGATAGCCATCTAAATGTCTCTCTTTGTTTCTGAGCTTGCCATAATATATCCACTTAATTGATATCCACTCAATTTTTTTGCCCCAAATGGGATCAAAGAAACAGTTGCTCTAAACATTTGTCTTGTCAAGAGCTGTGCAAATATGCCACAAGCCCTACAGGAGATTCCATAATAAGGATGTAGTTATTAATTTACATGAATCTGCTCTTCTGCTTCCTTTCCTTGCTCTGTGGCTGCTGCTTCTTTTTTTTTTTCTTTCTTTTTTTTGGCAACCTGACCATTTGCTAAAGAAGGAGAAGGACAGCAAAATAGATTCCAATCATACATTGCACAAACTCTTCCCTATTTGATTAATGATAAACTAATTTAATTAGTCATCAAGAACAGAAAAACCTATATATACACACAAAACTCTTGTAATTGCCTGCAACATGCGTATTTTTGAAATATTTTCACACACAGTATATTCTTACTGTCCTGTGGTCAATGGACTTATCCATAGTTTACACTTTTCAGCATTCTGCAATGAAAGGGGAGTGGGTATGTAATCCAAGTCTAACTTCAGTGTCAACAAGTAAATCCTATAGAATTACTATGGCAAATACTTAGTGCCTTACATGTTCCAAACACTGTACAAACATTCATGGCCTAATCTTCTGACAAATTCTCACCCACAAGATATGGTTCATTTTACCTGGGGAATATCTGGCCTGGAATCTGTCCCATATTAATTAACAAAGCTCAAATATCTTCCTTAAGGACATAATTGATTTTGAGCTTTGTTGAGCTTTCTTAATATATCATTTCTGTCATCAGGATAAAAAAAAATTAACTGACTCTAAAGTAATGGCTTCACAGCCAAGATTCGAAATAATTCCAGAAAATTTAATTATATTGTTAACCTGAGTAAACCTCCACTAGACTGGCAATTACCACCCTAATGGAGAGCCCCAAAAAACAAATCACCAGGCACATCAGAAAACAGTTAAAAGGACTGAAGGGATACTGATTTTTACAATGACACATATCCATTCAATATGTCATTTCCCTAGATAATTTGTATGTTTTCTCCCAACAAAACCATAGCTCAGAATTCTACATAATTTTTCAACTCACAGCTACTCAAACTCTAGGTGATATACAATTCCCCCAACTCAGCTAAATAAAAGTTTGAAAATGTCATACAACTATATACCGAAGAGATTTCAATACAGGTTGCTTTCTGATGGAACCCCTCTGTAGAAAAGGTCTACCATACTCATTATCTTCTTTTAATTCATTTGTTCTGACAAGTGTTTGTGGCTGCTAAAACAGGTCTACACAATTATCATCTAGTAAGACAGATAAGTTGACAGCATAAGCCTCAGAGTAACCTCCATAGCACACTTCCTACCCTGTCTGACAGATTTTCCAGTTTTTCCTTGGACTGCCAAAATTCCTTCACACAAAGAATTTAGAGATGTAGGAAGATATGCTAAAAGATATGCTATCATTCTCAGCTGAAAGGAATCCTAGGCTTTCTGTTCAACCTTCTGAAAATGTACAACTTCCTCCCAAAAACTCTTCAACCAAGACATACAAAGAAGAATTCATCTAAATAATATATCTGTAAACATCTTACAACTGGTACTACCTATTGTGGAAAAATCCTCTGGTATAAACTGAATGTAGGTGCTATACAATGCAAAACCTGATGTTCATATTTAAAACCCCCAAAAATGAATAAGTTGTGAACTAATGGCTCACAGAATGCTAAATGGAAATAGCAGGCATAGGGTGTATATATATATTTACATACCATCTACATTAGCAATAAAGTAGTTGTTCTACAGTGTGTAACCCACTTGGAATATGGCAAGATTATTCAAAATACTGTAGTGAAAACTCATGTCACAATTTTCAAGTGTCTAGTGACTTTAAGTGCTGGGTTGCAGGCTAACAATAGCAGTGTAGATGTTTGGGCCCGGGCTGGAACCAGGTTCTGAGACCCATGTTTCAGAGCCCAGGCTCCAGCCTCAGCCCGAACATCCTACACTGTTATTTTTAGCCCTGGAGCCTGAGTCCCGCAAGTCCAAGTCAACTGACTTGGGCACTGAGACTCCGCACCAGGGGGTTTTGTTTGCAGTGTAGACATAGCCTCAATCTATGGGTGCCCATCTTGAGACATCTTGAAGCAGCCTAGTTTTGGAAGCACTCAAATCACAAGCCACTTTTGAAAGTCTTAGCTGCTCTATCAGGACATCATCTAGTTTACTGTGAATTTGAATAGAGTCCAAATTATTCTCCCTGGGACACACATGACGGTCCTCACCAATGTTCAAGAGCCTCCTGAACTTGTCCACTTAAGTACAGCAACACATTTCTTTTTGGAAGCATTCACAGAAAATGCTTGCATAAATGGAAATTGCAAGCATCCAGTCAGTTATCTTTACTCAAACCACACTTCAGTTTTTTCCTTCATATTCTCTTTTTTGATTCTCCTGTGTTATAAAGAAAATAGAGGACTTAATTACTCTTACACACACATCACATTAAAATAACATTATTATGGTTGCAAGTTAAAGCACTCAAGAGTTAAGAAATGCCAGAATTAAGGATGCCTGTGCAACCATCATTTGGTCCCTTTGTGATAATGCACTCTGATACAGTTTTCAATTACATGATCACACACTGATTTTTTCCACAGGGCCCTACCTCTAGTAGTGGTGCTCACTTAATGAGCAGCTATTCAGTATTTTTTCTCCCTATTGGTCAATGTCTGGCTTACACCATATTTACATATTCAAACTCAGCTCTGAAGACAGAATTGCTAGTTTCCTCGTGGGTTTTTCTGTGCATGACTATTAATTGCCCCTGTGAATGGCAATGAAGAGCCAGTGAGTGAGAATGACTCTATTGCCTGGTAGGTCCTGCGCCAATGGGTATTTATTTATAGTGTTTTAGCCCTGTTGGTCCTAGGATATTGGAGAGACAAAGTGGGTGAGGCAATATCTTTTATTAGACCAACTTTTGTTGGTGAAAGAGACAAGCTTTTGATCTTACATTGAGCTGTTCTTCAGGTCTGGGAAAGGTACTCAGTGTCACAGCTAAATACAAGGTGGAATAGATTACTGGTCCAATAAAAGATATTACCGGTACCTCACTCACCTTGTCTCTCTATTTAATTATACACAGTGGAACAGTTTCAACAGGAGAGATCATCGCATAGCCCAGCGACTAGAACACTCTCCTACAAAGAGGGAGGTTGAAGTTCAAATTCCTGCTCCACATCAGGCAGAGTGGGGGATTGAACACAGGTCTCCTACATCCTGAGGGAGTGTTCTAATGACTGGGTTAAAGGCTATATGGGAGTTGGCTGCCTCCTCAATATTTTGTTTTGGATTAAACAATTTGGCAAATTTGTGTCAAATTTGTAAATAGTTTAGGGGTGACCAAAACTCCATTTTTCAACAAATGAACTGTTTGTCAAAAATATTTTACCCAGTTCTAGCCACTACACTCCTTCCAACTTCTGCAACAAATGAAGCAGGGGTTCTAAAGACACCTATGTTCTTTACTAAACAACCCTGGTTCATCCCCAGAACAGCTCCATCCTCCGCATTCAATGAGAAACACTTGTATGTGATCATGTAATTAAAGACTGTCATAATGAATACAGACAAGGAGCCAAATTAAGGTTGAACAGGCAATCTCAAGTCTTGCATTTCCTAACTTCTGAACGCAACCTTAATCATGCTCTTCTAATGTTATTTTTGTGTTTAATTTCCTAGGCTTTTCATAAACCACACTGAAAAAACAAATTCCATTATGTGGCATCATATTGACACACATGGGCCATCAGCAACTGTCCACCACACAGACCTCTGTCACTTGAGTAACTGATAGCATATGTGCACCAGTTTTGGAGAGGGAGGAGACACTCACTTTGCCACTGTGTTTTGCCAGATATTTGCTGACAGCAGGGGAATGGAGAGGCTCAGGTATCTTGGGTTCCATTCCAGGCTCTCGATGGGAGTAGCACATGCACAGTTCAGTCACATGTAAGAACTAAGAGAAGCTGGTGCACACAGAGTCTGGTCAGCCTGTGAGAGGTTTGATCATGCTCTAATGGGCACAGACTCTTCTGTCCATTCGCCCCCAAGCTTGATCCACTTTTATCCCATCTTCCTTAACCTGTCTCTGTCCCACCCTGTCTCCAACCCACTCCTTAGTCCTTATTTTACAAAGTTTTGGGATGTATTTTTCTTTTTTAATTAAACTGTGGATAGACCAACTGTCTGCTCTTTAGCAATACTGTGTATGTTATTGACATGACTTTTAAATTATTTATTTAATTTTAAAACTTTTAAAACAATCCAGTGATTTTGAAAAGCATTGTGATACATTACCTTGCAACCTTACCACTTACTGAGTGAGGCCATAGTACACAAATACATTCATATACAGGTATACATGCATATGTATTTTATGGACGCATACTGTACAACAGAGACTGCAGGAGAGTCAGCAGTTCTGGAAGCAGTTGTTTTTGTTCTTTAGTGAATTTCAAATAATCAGATTTCTATTATGTATACACCTTTCTCATTGCCTTGTAAACAAAATGTTGAAGAAATATAAGGTCAGTTTTCCCAAATCAAGGAATTGTTTTAAAAGTTTTTTTTAAAATTAAATGAATAATTTAAAAGTCACATAATTAAAACACACAGTATTGTCAAAGAGGAGAACGATTGGTCTATCCAAAGTCAAATTAAAAAGAGATACTTTGTAATACAAGGAGAAAAAATAGACAAGCACAGTACACCAATATCATCGAGTGTGTCCCTACTCAGTCCATAACCAGAAGAGTAAATAGGAAATTTAACTGATTTCTAAATGCAATCAAAAAGAATATAAAGCAAAAGATGAACTATAATTATGGTTTTAAAATGACTCATAGCCGCTACCACCAGATCTCCTCCTTCTCAGAACAGTGTTCCATGTTAGAGAAGTGTTTCATGTTTTTCTATTGCAGACTTTTTGAATTGTCTTTCAAGACACCAGTACAAGCAACTGAATGTCATGAATTAGAGATTTAATGACTGTAAGGTCAGCACATGACTGTTAAGCATTCATGACCCCAAATTAAGAGGTATTACCCTTTATCTACTAATCCTTGGGTCACAAATGTGCAGCCCACTCCAAAAACATTCAGAATTCCTGAAATTTGTTTACACATCACTGCTTCAAAAATAGAAAACTAACATGCATGAAATGATCAGATAAGTGAAAAAGCAGTTCTCAGTTCTCAAACTGCTTATTGAAAATGTCTCCTCTTTCAAAATACCTTTTCATTTTATAACATTTCATTTTATAAACAGTTGAGGGTGTTTTGTTTTGTTATTTTTTTTTTTTACATTTCAGAGCAAATATTAAAGGTAATCTAAAATCACCAATAACTCTAAATACACATTTGTATTTCAAAGATCCTAACATTTCAAATCTGAAACAGAATTCTGAAGGAGTGAAATTAAAGATTTACATACAATCCTCTTGCTAATAAATGTGACATGATTGTATTATTAGCCCAAACGACATGAACTACCAGTGCTAACTTACAACATTTTTTTGGCAGTGGGTCTAGCTTTTAGCCACATAATAATATATTTTAAAACTACTTTTAATACCTATATGTCAGATTAAGTAGCTGCTCATAGTAACTCCATTGTGAAGATTACACACAGAGTAGTAAAATCCCTTTATTTTACACCTTAATGACTGATACAGGCCACTTCCCAATTTTTGAACTTAAACATAAAAATAAATGATTTTCCTTATTTATTGAATTTAGTGACGCAAAAAGCATCAATAGAACTGTCCAGATTCTGCAGCTATTTATATTCTTCCATGTTGCTTCTTTGCCTTATTAGCCACTATCTCCCTCTTTTGATCATGCCTGCAATTTACATCAGGCGTCTATCCAACCTACCACTATATCTTTCACCACCAGCATTCATGTGCCACGCTCTCTAAGCTCCCTTCAACAAAATGGTCTTTGACAGTAGGAGTCCCGTTATGAAAGACCTGCAAAGCTCCAGTAGAGCACTGTGCTCTGGCTAACTACAAGAGGTTTGAAGCTGGCTTTATAGCACAGCTGTAAGCTCAGTTCTTCAAGATACTTTGTCTGCAGTTCTCCCCTTCTCTGTCTCCCTGCCCCCTCTCACATCACCATGTCTGAGACCATACACTACTGGGGTAGGGGAATGAGGAGACTTTCAGCCAAAATTACCTAAGGGGCAAAGTTGTCCTCTGGCAAACCCTTCTTGTTCACCTGAGGGAATCTCTGTTTAGAAGGACCCTAGCAGTTATGTTGTACTGGGACTGCGCTGTTAATAATAATGGAGATATCCCATCTCCTAGAACTGGAAGGGACCTTGAAAGGTCATCGAGTCCAGCCCCCTGCCTTCCTTAGCAGGACCAAGTACTGATTTTGCCCCAGATCCCCAAGTGGCCCCCTCAAGGATTGAACTCACAACCCTGGGTTTAGCAGGCCAATGCTCAAACCACTGAGCTATCCCTCCCCCAAATGGAGGGCATAGATGGGAAGAAACAGAGGTTGCTCTTGGGACTGATGACCATGGCAGGTCAGTGGAGCTCCCCACTGAACCACTAGCCCTCTCTGCATGTTTGTCTTCAGCCCTCCTACCTAGACCAATTTTCTTGTCACGAAGCCCAATGCTGATCACCCAACCCTGGGAAAAGGTGGGAGTGGACTTATTTGGAACAAGCAGTACTTGATTACAGTGTCCTCTAGGGAACATGGTCCCTCTGACTCCAGTTCCACTGATCATGATACTAAGTCCAAAGCAAATAACAGTCAGCAAACATTTTATTGGCTAAACTATGTAGTTCCCATGATGCCAAGTCCCATGCTAGCAACCTGAGTTCAAAAATAAACTACAGACTACTGGTCCTGAAGAATTTCTGTCTGTAGAGCTGGGCTCCATAAGAACTAGAAGCAGAAAGAAGAATCTCACCTTTCTTTTTAAAAAAAATGTTTCTAAATCTTTTCCTTGTGAAGACGGTCTTGGAAACATAAACCTTTCATTAGGGCTTAAAGGATAAAACAGCTGGAGAAGAAAACTAAAAATGTTCCCTACCCCCTCACTACACCAGACACACTTGTTGGATAAAATGAGTCAGTGGGATGTATCCTATGATCTTGGTAGACAGAAACTGGTTACATTTTGGTGGCAAAAATTGTGTTTTGTAGGCCTGCCCAAAAAACTGCTGTCTCAACTGTATGTGGATTTCTAATGTGCCCAACACCATAGTGCTTAGGCACAAATTGGGGCCACAGACCTATCTACACTTGTGAGAGATTAATTTTAAAACATTTTTAATGAATAAATTCAAACCCAGCTCTCCTCTAAGCTGACTCCATGTATAGTTTTGCTGCCAGTGTACACAGGCCAAACTCTACTCAGAAAAGATTTCAGTAAACATGGTCAAAGCCAGGTCTGAACACAATTTGTGCTAAGTATTGAGCCTGGCCACACTAGGAGCCAAAGCATGCTGAAAAATATTTAAATAGGTTTGTTTGAACATGGTTTTGGAATGGATTTTAAACACAGTTCTCTCCTTTCTCGTATAGACAGGGCCCCAGGATGTTCCTCAAGTGATGTGATTGGCATCTGTCTGGAAAGAGGACTTAGAGAGTGCAGACATCAGGTCCATGCTGTATGATTAATCCATTAAAACATGGGTTAATAAAACAACTCTAATTATTTTCCATATCAGTATATCAGAGTTAATCAACTCCTAGTCTTTTTATTTTAACACTTTCAGTTCAATATATTTACATCCTATTATTTTAAAGTTTTAATTGTTCCTACAGAGTATAATGAAAACAGAATACCCAAATAACTCTTGGAGCATCATTATACTCCATCTTCCATTCCTAATCCTCATTACAAAATTTTTAGTCTCCTCGGAAAGCAGACAGTAAGAGATAATGTCAGTTGTGATTAGAAGGCTCTACTGCCTGCTGCCTTAAGGACTCTTCTAATTTATACCTCAAATATTTTCTATAAATATTTAGAAGTAGAATGGTTTGCCCAGTTTTCATTCTTTTATATTATATTTTTATATATATATATATATATATATATATATATACACACACACACACACAATATATATAACATATTGAACATTTTAAAATATGTTCTAAAATGTTTATTAAAATAAGGATTTTGTTTAATTGCGCAGAACATTGTTTCTAAAATCACACAGAAAAATACTAAAAGCATAATTTCAACATTGAAAATAACGTACAATTTGGGAAGCCAAAAAACTTGTCATTATCTTTAAGTTGGGACTGCCTAATATTTTAAATGACTTACTTCCTCTTCAATTACCTTCATATACAGTGACTTGCAAGCTACTGAACCCTTTAAGTTTTTGTCAGCTTAATCCAACTCCTATCAAAGACAACAGCAGTTGGATTGCACTATATATTCTTCTGAAACACTAGTTCAGAGAAACAGAACACATCTTTTCCTTGGGTCCTGAAGAATCTCACAAGAATACATTTTATGTCTACTTATCTACAGAACACAAATTCTGCTCAACCTTTCATCTATTAATGACCAATTTAGATACTGGTTACACTGCCTCCATTGTTCATGTCTCTAGCCATGCCTTAATTTTTTTTTTTTTTAAAGCAACAAGAGTACTCCAGCCACGAAAGACCCAAATGTGGGACCAAGATTCAAATACAAAAAAGATGCAGAAGGATTAACATATTTAATATAATTAATATTAATGTGGCCCCAATTACAAAAGAGTCAGTATATCTGAAGTAAACAGTTTGCCAAAAGCAAACCCTCCTCTAACTTCTCCCTTCTAGATGGGAGAAAGGAAAAATTGAGTCCAAAATAAAATAAGGAACCTGTTCTACGAATACAAGTTGACCTTCACACTAAATTTCAATAATTGTTGTACTAGATTAGAATCATGGTCTACCTAGTTAAGAATCCTGCCTCTCACAAGGATGAGCACCATATATTTCAGTGAAAGGTGCAAGAAACCTTGCACTAAGGAAATGTGAAATAGTCTGTCATTTATAAAAGTCTCATCCTAGTCGAGAATGTTTAGAGCTTGCCTTAAATCCTGAACATGAAGTTTTATATCCCTGCTAAAACTTGTATTAGAATTGGCTATAACAACCCTGGATAGTCTTAAAATACATATAAATGTCCAATCACTTTTTGAATCCTGTTAAGTTCTTGGTTCAGTGACATTCTGTGGAAATGTGTTCTAATTAAAAAAAAAAAAGTTTCACACAATGTGTAATCAATCCCCTTGTTCTTATGAGAAAAGGAGAACAGAAGTTCCTGATCTACCTTTTCTACATCCCTTCTTCTTCTTTCTAGGATAAACAATCCAAATCTCTCTTCATATGAGAGTTATCCCAAGCCCTTAGTCATTCTCATCATTCTTCTCTGAACTTCAGATGGTTTTAGTAACACTGCTGTTTTTCATCTTGGACTTTCACAAAGCAGAAAGTTGCAGGGAAAAGCACTTAAAGCAAAGTCTCAGCTGACTTTTTTTTCTATCTTTCCATATAGGGCACAGATGGCCATGTTTTTGCTTCCCCTCCCCTAGTTCAGTTGAAGGCCACGAGTTCTCAGTTTATTTCTCCATAGCTCGCTCGCGCTCTCTCTCTCTCTCTCTCTCTATATATATATATATAAACCCTACAAAAAGGTTTCATTTTCTTAACCAACAGTTGGCATAAATAAATCTGTATCCTATTATTAGATTATGAACATAACATTTATAAACAAAACCCACCTCTTAAATACAAAATTGGCAGAATACTTTTCCTGACCAATAAATAAATTCAGGTAACCTTGCAAAAAATACAACAGTAAACGTACCCGATTAAGTCTTTCTCACTAATATATTTCTACTACTTGGAAGTGCTGCCCCATCACTTCATACTATAGGATAAACCAAGTTTCAGTATTCTTCTTTCTGCAAAGCAACTTTTTCTTCACAGTCCTCACCTTTCACTAAATGAAGTAAGAAGCTGCGACAGCATTTTCAAACGGTCTCCTCCATCACCTGAACCCAGTTCTTACTGCAATTTTTCATATATTTTCAATCTCACTCAACACTGTTTAACAGGAAGTGTCCAGTGTAAAGACATTAGGGGATCAGGCAAATGTGAGACAGGCAGATTTAGTGAACACCTATTAAATGTGGCAATAGCTCAAATAACATTGTTTCCCATTTCATTTCACACAGCAATATTTTTTGTCCTCCCTGTTTTTGCTCTCAGACACCAATTTTAAAACATCTAATAACACAATAGCTGAAACCAAATTTAGTTGTCTAGATTGGTCCTAATCAACCATATGGATTAAAGGACATTTATCTGCCTTTTATTTTCCTTTCAACATTTGTCCTTTAAAAAAATTAATATGCTCACACTTTGTTGTCATTCAACTTCTTACAACATTCTTTCCCAACTGCATATCATCATCCTCCGCGTTCTAATATTCTTCTTGGCTGCATTAAATGAATCACCCTTCATTTCAGAATCGGGCTCTCTCCTCATCCCTTTGAACCACTAGCAGATTTTCTTTTCTTTTTTTTAAACCTCTTCCATTCGCAACCTGGTTCTTTTCACCATTTAACCATTTAACTCTGACTTTTTGTTTTGTTTTGTTTCATCTTCCCCACACTTCCACATCTGGTGTTCTACTCTCTCTTTTTTCCTCCAGTTCACCTTGTTTTGTATTACCTAAGGGCAGGCTAATTTTATAAAACTGACCTATTTTCTATCTTATCTGTGTATTTTGATTGTAAAATACATGTATTTTTCAGTAATGTTGCTTAACCGCAAGCTTACCAGGAATTTTCCAAACCAGGGGCCTGATTCATCATCATTCTGCAACCTCCTTACAGCAGTTAGGCTGATGCAAAAGGGCCACAGTGGAAAATACCCTGCACATAAGAAACTTCTATGCCCTGGTGCAGAGACAATTCCAATAGCTTCATGCTGCTTTCATAGCAGCCCCAGTGCAGGGGATATTCTGGGGAGGAGCAGAGGAAGTAGGCCAAGCTTTCTTATCTCCCAAGTAGTTTTGTGTCCCCACAAAGCTCCATAGTAGCCAGTGCAACAGTGGCACTACTTAGCAGGGCTGCCCTGGTCTGTGTTGCAGGCACAATGACTAGAGAGGGCACAGATTGCCTATCCTCTGTACTTGGGCTGGCGCCTGTGCCAGGATGAATCTGCCCCCAGTGGCCAGTCCTGTAACCCCTACCCAGTTAAATCATAATGTATGTGGGTAGTCAAGTGACATCAGCAGGACTTTCATGAGTGCAGGATCAGGACCTAGGATTGAGTGTTTTTAAGTTTTCCAATAAAAGATATTAAATAAGTTAAAATACTTCAGATCAAACGTTACCCAAAATAATATGTGCCACACTGAATTAATAAGAACATAAGCAATTTTACATAATGTAATTTTTAATTTGTACTAGCTTTTACTCCTACATTTTAAAATGCATTCTAAACTATTGCTACCATGTTTTATACTTACAGGTAAAGTGATTTTAATTTCAAATCACCAATTAATCCTCACAACACCCTTTTGGATAAGTATTTTCTTTTTACAGGTGGAAGAAACGGAAGCAGGGGGGTTAAATGATTTACCCATGCTCACAAAGCTATCTGTTTCAGAATGGTCATAGTTAGAATTCTGTAGTTCCTGACTCACGGTCCTGGGATCATGCCAATGGAGTATGCTTCCCACAAGTGAAAGTTATACAACTTTCTATATTCTTTAACCTTTTCTACTATTTTATGGTTAAAAGAAAAAATATAATTCTACAATATATAGTTAAGGATCATAGCACTGATGCACTAGATTTGGGGAGGAGGGCACTAATGGAACAGAAGGCGTAAGAAACAATGCAACACAGGAAAAAAATTCCCCATTTCTCCTTCTCATCTAATGGATCTTAAATAAGTGGGAACAAACAAAACAAAGTATTAGCGTATTTCCTGGAGAGGCTGTCCTCCAGGAAATTAATCTCCAGCAGCATCCCCTTCCTTGAGTAGGAAGGCGTAAGAAAATGAAAAGAACAGCTGCAAGTAAACTTAAGAACAAGTATACTGAATGAAAGATTTTGTTTAAAAGAAAAAAAAAACACAAATATGTTGTATAGAAAATAGTCCTGGACTAAGGGAAATGCATTAGAACACTCTCATGGAAAATGCTATTAAACCTGGAACAAAATAAGCCAGTCACAGAAATACATTTGATGAGTTCATAAAAGAGAAAAAATTGACTACTCCAGCAGAAACAGCAGTCTTCACAGTGACTATTGATCGATATAGTAAATCACTAGGCAGCACTGGTTTATTTAATTTACATTAGCATTATTTTTACTGAAGGCGTTATTGGTTTGTTTTTAAAAATGTACTAAGACTTACTTAATTTTGTTGAATCTTGTTCATGGTATTTTGTTTTGGAGAATGACGATTACAATTTCACATTTTAAGGCTGACTACTATGACTTTAACTTCTTCTACCAAGAGAAGACAGAGATACTTCCCAGGAAATTGCCTTCCAAAATTTCATTAAATCTTACATAGCACAGGCAATTTTGTGACTTAGCATAGCTTCATAAAGGCATTAACCTGAACTCATTCATATTTTGTTGTATTTTGCTTAAAACACTTACATTCCTAGTTTTGTTGAACACTTTTCAGAAAGTAATCTTTTAACTGGGTTTAAGAAGAAGGTAATATTTGGGAGTATGATAATAGAGAGATATCAAGAGAGTACATTTAAAAATCCTTTAAAAAAAATCTTATTGCTTTTATACTTAGAATTTCAATAAAAAGATCGAGATAGCAATCATCCTCCCTAGTAAGTGATCTAATCTGTACAGTGATCCATTAACTTATCATGCTCTTTAAAAGGGAAAAAATATTAAGAGAAATTTACTTACCTTATATAGTAACCAGAGTTCTTTGACATGTGTGATCCCTACTATATTCCACTGTGGATGTGCATGTATGCTATGCATGTGAAACTAGAAGATTTTTGGTATCAGTGTCCATTGAGCCACATCTTTCTCCTCCTCATGCTCTGAGCTGAATGTATAAGGGGTGGCACAGACCAATCAGTTCTTTCTCTTGGATATGTCTACACTGCAATTAAACACCCACAGCTGTCCCATGTCAGCTGACTCAGGCTCATGGAGTTTGGGCTGTGGGGCTATAAAACTGCAGTGTAGACATCTGGGATTGGGCTTGAATAAAACCCTTTCCTCCCACCCCATCTTGAGGGGGACCAGCTCTATGGCTCCTGTTGATGTAGGGAGTTTACCTCTTGAATGAATATCGTCTCATGAGAGCAGTCCCTGAAGAGGGACAGGAAAGAGGTTTTGGAGGGGTAGGGGAGACTAATTCTATTACATAGCCAGAATTGATGATGTCAAGAACCCATTTGTCTGCTGTCATCTGCCAAGTATTGGGGAAACAGGTTAGGTGGCCACCAATTTTTTTTTAATCAGGCTTCTTGGTTGAAGGATATGGCATCTGGGATGATTTACAGCTCTCAGAATTTCATACTGGGAGGCTATGGCTGGAAGGAGGTAGAGCATTATATTTGCCCTGCTGCATCATTTGTTTTTGTGGTGGTTAATATTCTCTCTGATGGTAAACAGGTTGTGCTGGTCTGGATTTGTAGTCTATCCTCAGGGACCAGAGGGTTGCCCTTGAGTCTTTCAAAAAGTGTAATGACTCATCCATTTTTTCCACAAAAGAGGTTGTTCCTGTCAAAGGGCAAATTGTCCACTGTAGACTGCACTTCCCTAGGCAACCTGGAAGAATGAAGCCAAGACTCTGAACACATGACAACAGCTGTCACCATCAACTGGGAGCCTGTCAGCTGCATCAACTGCAACTTGGAAGAAGGATCTGACAACCACATACTCTGCTTAATAAGAGCTTGAAACTGTGCTCTATTCTCCTGGGGGGGGGGGGAGGGGAGAGGGGTACTGTCTGTAAATTCAGCATATTTTGAGTAACTGACAAAATTAACACCTGGTAATCAGCTACCTGGAATTGCAGGCTGGTTGAGGTAAAGAATAGACTTCTACATGCCAGACCATTTTATACACCACTATGGTTACATCATAGCCACATGAATATGCTGCTACTTATACTGAAGTAAAGTCGTTCCTCCCGAGGATGTTCAAACGTTTGGTCTCTTTCCTGGAGGGCCCATGACTGATGTTGCCTTATCCTTTCAATGGCAGTTTGCAAAACTAACAGTTTGGGGCGGGATGTGAAAACAAAAACTCTTCTTCCTTAGCTGGTATGAAGTATTTGTTTTCTGTCCGCTTAAGAATGGGGGCACATGTTGCTGGCATGTGCCAGATGGTTTTCGGGGCTCCAAAATAGCTTCATTAATAGGAAGTGTTACCTTATTAGGCCCAGTGCTCTGTACAATGTCAAGGAGCTTGTGACATGTCTCTTGGACTTCCTCCAGGGGGACCTGGAGTATGGCAGAAACCCTCCTTAACAGGTCTTGAAAATGTCTGTAGTTGTCAAGCAGAAAAAGTGACTCCAGAGCACTGCTCCATCATGATATGAAAATATTTCTATTGGGACCATTGGGACTGTTGCTTCTGGTTCTTCTTCCTCCTCCTCCATGGTCTCCTGAGGAGTTCAGGTTCCTCTCTGGGAGGGGAGGGATGTTGTGACTTTTGATGGGAATGTACGGATTTGATGTAGCATCTGTATGGATCCCACTGCCCCCAATAAAACCTGTGAAAGGCATACATTGTTTGACGTGGTTCCAATGGCATAGGGTACTATTGATCCTGAGGGTACCCTGCCTGGTAAGATCACCAGAGGGCCCAGGAGTTTCTAGAAAATCAGTCTGGACTAACATCCTGTCTCTGTGATGAGGTCCCTCACCAATGTCCAAATCCCCTGAGGAGTAAAACATAGGCTCTAATTCTTCAGGGAGTCCCACTAGTATTGTAAAAACATAAGAATGGCCATACTGGGTCAGACCAAAGGTCAATCCAGCCCAGTATCCTGTCTGCTGACAGTGGCCAATGCCAGGTGCCCCAGAGGGAGTGAACCTAACAGCTAATGATCAAGTGATCTCTGTCCTGCCATCCATCTCCACTCTCTGACAAACAGAGGCTAAGGACACCATTCCTTACCCATCCTGGCTAATAGCCATTAATGGACTTAACCTCCATGAATTTATCTAGTTCTCTTTTAAATCCTGTTGTAGTCCTAGCCTTCACAACCTCCTCAGGCAAGGAGTTCCACAGGTTGACTGTGCGCTGTGTGAAGAACAACTTCCTTTTATTTGTTTTAAACCTGCTGCCCATTAATTTCATTTGGTGGACCCTAGTTCTTATATTATGGGAACAAGTAAATAACTTTTCCTTATTCACTTTCTCCACACCTCTCATGATTTTATATACCTCTATCATATCCCCCCCCGGTCTCCTCTTTTCCAAGCTGAAAACTCCTAGCCTCTTTAATCTCTCCTCATATGGGACCCATTCCAAACCCCTAATTATTTTAGTTGCCCTTCTCTGAACCTTTTCTAATGCCAGTATATCTTTTTTGAGATGAGGATTCAAGATGTGAGCGTACCATGGATTTCTATAAGGGCAATAAGATATTCTCCATCTTATTCTCTATCCCTTTTTTAATGATTCCTAACATCCTGTTTGTTTTTTTGACTGCCGCTGCACACTGCGTGGCCGTCTTCAGAGAACTATCCACGATGACTCCAAGATCTCTTTCCTGATTAGTTGTAGCTAAATTAGTCCCCATCATATTGTATGTATAGTTGGGGTTATTTTTTCCAATGTGCACTACTTTACATTTATCCACATCAAATTTCATTTGCCATTTTGTTGCCCAATCACTTAGTTTTGTGAGATCTTTTTGAAGTTCTTCACAGTCTGCTTTGGTCTTAACTATCTTGAGCAGTTTAGTGTCATCTGTAGACTTTACCACTTCACTGTTTACCACTTTCTGCAGATCATCTATGAATAAGTTGAATAGGATTGGTCCTAGAAGTGACCCTTGGGGAACACCACTAGTTATCCCTCTCCATTCTGAAAATTTACCATTTATTCCTACCCTTTGATCCCTGTCTTTTAACCAGCTCTCAATCTATGAAAGGATCTTCCCTCTTATCCCATGACAATATAATTTGGTGAGGGACCTTGTCAAAGGCTTTCTGGAAATCTAAGTACACTATGTCCACTGGATCCCCCTTGTCCACATGTTTGTTGACCCCTTTGAAGAACTCTAATAGATTAGTAAGACATGAGTTCCCTTTACAGAAACTATGTTGACTTTTGCCCAACAATTTATGTTCTTCTATATGTCTGACAATTTTATTTTTTTACGATTGTTTCAACTAATTTGCCCAGTACTGACATTAGACTTACCGGTCTGTAATTGCCGGGATCACCTCTAGAGCCCTTTTTAAATATTGGCATTACATTAGCTATCTTCCAGTCATGAGGTACAGAAGCTGTTTTAAAGGACAGGTTACAAACCATAGTTAATAGTTCTGCAATTTCACATTTGAGTTCTTTCAAAACTCTTGGGTGAATGCCATCTGGTCCCGGTGACTTGTTACTGTTAAGTTTATCAATTAATTCCAAAACCTCCTCTAGTGACACCTCAATCTGTGACAATTCCTCAGATTTGTCACCTACAAAAGCTGGCTCAGGTTTGGAATCTCCCTAATATCCTCAGCCGTGAAGACTGAAGCAAAGAATTAATTTAGTTTCTCTGCAATGACTTTATCATCTTTAAGTGCTCCTTTTGTATCTCGATTGTCCAGAGGCCCCACTGGTTGTTTAGCAGGCTTCCTGCTTCTGATGTACTTAAACATTTTGTTATTACCTTTTGAGTTTTTGGCTAGCTGTTCTTCAAACTTCTTTTTGGCTTTTCTTATTACAATTTTTCGCTTAATTTGGCAGCATTTATGCTCCTTTCTATTTACCTCACTAGGATTTGACTTCCACTTTTTAAAAGATGCCTTTTTATCACTCACTGCTTCTTTTACACAGTTGTTAAGCCATGGTGGCTCCTTTTTAATTCTTTTACTGTGTTTTCTAATTTGGGGTATACATTTAAGTTGGGACTCTATTACGGTGTCTTTGAAAAGTGTCCATGCAGCTTGCAGGGATTTCACTCTAGTCACTGTACCTTTTAATTTCTGTTTAACTAAACTCCTCATCTTTGCATAGTTCCCCTTTCTGAAATTAAATGCCACAGTGTTGGGCTGCTGAGATGTTCTTCCCACCACAGGAATGCTAAACATGATCATATTATGGTCACTATTTCCAAACGGTCTTGTTATAGTTACCTCTTGGACCAGATCCTGCGCTCCACGCAGGATTAAATCGAGAATTGCCTCTCCCCTTGTGGATCCCTGTACCAGCTGCTCCAAGAAACAGTCATTTAAAGTAGTGAGAAATTTTGTCTCTGCATTTCGTCCTCAGGTGACATGTACCCAGTCAATATGGGGATAACTGAAATCCCCCACTATGACTGAGTTCTTTATTTTGATAGCCTCTCTAATCTCCCTTAGCATTTCATAGTCACTATCACTGTCCTGGTCAGGTAGTCGATAACACTGCTCTACAGCCAAAATGCTTCTGAAATAAACGTAGTCAAACTTTACTAATTCTGGGTCACTGAGAACAAAAATGATGCTTAAAATTGTTGATTGGCTCTAGTTTTCAAGATATGCTATTGGGTCAGTATATACGACCCTTGACTTGGGAATGGCGGAGGATGAGTGAGTTATAAAGGGAAGGGATCTCAATTTAAACCAGAAATGACTAAAATACATCTTTGACTGGATCTATGAATAAATCTATGACTGAGTTTGGACAATACTTGCTTTTTAGGCAAAACAATGAATGATGCAATCTGAAGCAGGTATTGCGTCATACATGATATGAATTGCATCGTGTTATTCCTAGAAGTCATGGATGATGCAATCACAATGAAGCTTACATCACTCTGCTGAACAAATTGCCCTATATCAGCTCTAGAAATCATACAGTGTCGTGCTCTCTTATTTGTCAGTGTTTGATTTTGCAAAGGGACACATTTCTGTTTAGCCAAAGTGAGCAGAGATGCCTCGTACTTGTGTGAACAGTGCAGATAACTTCTGCTATGTTTGTGGTGAAGTGACTTTTGCATCACAAAAGCGCAGTATAACCACTATGGTTAAGAAAGCCTATCACCTTTATTTTGGCTGCAAAATTGGAGATCAGGACAAGAGGTGGGCCCCACAAATATGCTGCAACACTTGTGCAACAAATCTTCGCCAGTGGTTGAACAGGAAAAGGAAATCTATGCCTTTTGCAGTGCCAATGATTTGGAGAGAGCCAACAGATCATACCAGCAATTGTTACTTCTGCATGGTGCCTCCAGTTGGGAAAGGTGTGTCAAAGAAGAAAAAGTGGACTGTGCATTATCCAAACATTCCATCAGCTATACGCTCAGTATCCCATGGAGAAGGACTGCCGGTTCCTGATGCACCAAAATCATTCTCACTTGAGTCAGATGAGGAAGAGGATGAAACTTCTGGTCCTGAAACATCAATGTCACAGGACCCACATTTTCTCTGATCCTCCTCCTCTGAACCACACCTCATAACACAAGGTGAACTGAAAGACCTCGTCAGGGATTTGGAACTACCCAAGAGTAAGGCAGAGCTGTTGGGCTCCAGACTACAGCAGTGGAATCTCCTGGCAGGTGATGTTAGGGTTTCCATGTTCCGTGACCGTCAAAAGGATCTTGTCCCATTCTTCTACATGGAAGGTGATCTTGTAGCCTGCAACAACATTGATGGCGTGATGGCACCCCACAACATCGTTCACGATCCAGATGAGTGGAGACCGTTCATTGATTCATCGAAGACTAGTCTTAAAGCTGTTTTACTGCATAATGGCAATGTTTTGCCATCAATTCCAGTTGGTCATGCAGTCCATATGAAGGAAACCTATGACAACATGAAACAACTTTTGTGGTGCATAAACTATGACCAACATCAGTGGCAGCTTTGTGGCGATTTGAAGGTTGTTGCTCTCTTGCTTGGTCTGCAGACTGGATACACAAAGTACTGCTGTTTTCTCTGCGAATGGGATAGTCGTGCAAGAGATTCCCACTACAGCAAGAAAGATTGGCCACTCCGACAGTCATTGGCGCCTGGGAGGAAAAGTGTTCAGCATCCACCACTTGTTGAATCAAGGAAGATTTTGTTACCACCCTTACACATCAAGCTGGGTCTGATGAAGCACTTTGTCAAGGCTATTGACAAAACACAAGCATCTTTCAAGTACCTCCGTGGAAAATTTCCAAGGTTAAGTCAAGCTAAGATAAAGGAAGGTGTCTTTGTTGGTCCTCAGATTCGTGAACTTCTTCGAGATGATGCATTTGACCATGCACTGCGTGGCAAGGAAAAGACGGCATGGAAAACCTTCCAGATAGTGGCAATAAATTTTCTCGGCAACAACAAGGCAGACAACTACAGGTTGTTGGTGGAAAACCTCCTCAAGGCATACAAAAGCCTTGGTTGCAACATGTCACTAAAGATAAATTTTTTGCACTCTCATCTAGATTTTTTTCCACCGAACTGCGGAGCAGTGAGCGACGAGCACGGCAAGCGATTTCACCAGGACATTGCAACAATGGAGAAACGCTATCAGGGCAAATGGAGCCCATCAATGCTTGCAGACTATTGCTGGACAGTGACAAGAGATGCTCCATTTAATGAAGACAAGAGACAAGCCAAGAAGCGCCGAGTAGACACTGAATAGGACTAAACTATGTACATAATAGTTTTTTGCCTTTTGTTTCATAATCAATTTTATTTATATAACCCTTTTGCTGATTTTTAAACTGTTACATAAACAGGACAGGTGAAATATTATCATGTAAAGCAACCATAAACACATGAAAAGACCTAGGTTTACAATTTATGATTAAAACTCTACTATCTACACAATATACAAAGACATAAAATGTAAAAACTTAAATATCTTAGAAACAGTAGCCAATCAGTTGTTTTAATTGTCATATTTGAATTCAGCACATCAAAATACATAATAAATAGCACATTTTATCTCTGAAGCAGACGACTTCTCAAAAATTGTAGACCAGTGTAACAGATAATAGATCCCTAGTGTTACATTCTTATTAGAGCATGGAATTACTATCCATAGAGATTCTATGGAACATGTGGATTCATTTAAGATTTTTACTTCATTTGATTCATTGTGGATGTTGAATCACAGCTGGTGGAAGGGATAGGAGAATGGTTTCCTCTGCTGTACCAACCTGTAATGATGATTTTGGGTCTCCCTAGTAAGGCCAGAGTCCTATAAAATGGGGCACTCTGGATCCAGAGGGATGATAAGGTCCTCTGGAGTCATATATCTGTCACCACTCAAGTAGAGAAGAACAGAGGTACGTGGTTAGGAGGGGGAATCCCAAATTTTAACTAACTAACTGACTAGATACTGAAACTTTAAGAACTAACACTATAAAAGCTATCTAATAACAACTATATTTACAGAAAACACCGAAGAGCAACTCTGTGGACCTGAGAGGTTCCATTTCAGACTACGCAGCAATAGAAAGGAACTAGAGAGGCTGTCTGTCCAAACCCTAATACCCTCAGTTTGGAGGGCAAGGAGAAGGGCTTAGGTGCAGACAAACAGACACTGCTAGTAAAAATCTTCCAGTCTATGGGTATTCTACACTACGGGATTAATCCGAATTTATATAATATGAATTTTGGAAACAGATTGTATAAAGTCGAATGTATGCGGCCACACTAAGCACATTAATTCGGTGGTGTGCGTCCATGTACCGGGGCTAGCATCGATTTCTGGAGCACTGCACTGTGGGTAGCTATCCTACAGCTATCCCATAGTTCCCGCAGTCTCCTCCACCCATTGGAATTCTGGGTTGAGATCCCAATGCCTGATGGGGCCAAAAACATTGTCGCGGGTGGTTCTGGGTATATCCTCCCCCCTCCCCAGGGAAGCAACGGCAGACAACCGTTTCACGCCTTTTTCCTGGGTGAATAGTGCAGACGCCATATCACGGCAAGCATGGAGCCAGCTCAGCTCAAGACAGCAGTCATGAACATTGTAAACACCTCGCGTGTTATCGTGCAGTTTATGCTGAACCAGAACCTGCAAAACCAGGCGGCGAGGAGTAGGCTACAGCAGCGCGGCGGCGAGAGTGATGAGGATTTGCACATAGAATTCTATCAAACCGTGGGATCCGGTGCTTTGGAGATCCTGCTGTTAATGGGGCAGGTTATAGCCATGGAACGCCGATTCTGGGCCCGGGAAACAAGCACAGACTGGTGGGACCGCATAGTGTTGCAGGTGTGGGACGTTTCCCAGTGGCTACAAAACTTTCGCATGCGTAAGGCCACTTTCTTGGAACTTTGTGACTTGCTTTCCCCTGCCCTGAAGCGCCAGAATACCAAGATGAGAGCAGCCCTCACAGTTGAGAAGCGGGTGGCGATAGCCCTGTGGAAGCTTGCAAAGCCAGACAATTACCAGTCAGTCGGGAATCAATTTGGAGTGGGCAAAACTACTGTGGGGGCTGCTGTGATGCAAGTAGCCAAAGCAATCACTAAGGTGCTGCTACGAAAGGTAGTGACTATGGGAAATGTGCAGATCATAATGGATGGCTTTGCTGCAATGGGATTCCCTAGCTGTGGTGGGGCAATAGATGGAACCCATATCCTTATGTTGGCACCGGAGCACCAGGGTACCCAGTACATAAACCACAAGGGGTACTTTTCAATGGTGCTGCAAGCACTTGTGGATCACAAGGGACGTTTCACCAACATCAACGCGGGCTGGCCGGAAAGGGTTCATGACGCTCGCGCCTTCAAGAACACTACTCTGTTTAAAAGGCTGCAGCAAGGGACTTACTTTCCGGACCAGAAAATAACCGTTGGGGATGTTGAAATGCCAATAGTTATTCTTGGGGACCCAGCCTACCCCTTAATGCCATGGCTCATGAAGCCATACACAGGCAGCCTGGACAGGAGTCAGGAGCTGTTCAACTACAGGCTGAGCAATGGCAGAATGGTGGTAGAATGTGCATTTGGCCGTTTAAAAGGTTGCTGGCGATCGTTACTGACTCGCTCAGACCTCAGCCAAACCAATATCCCCAGTGTTATTTCTGCTTGCTGTGTGCTCCACAATCTCTGTGAAAGTAAGGGGGAGACCTTTATGGCGGGGTGGGAGGCTGAGGCAAATCGCCTGGTTGCTGATTACGCACAGGCAGACACCAGGGCGATTGGAAGAGCACACCAGGAAGCGCTGTGCATCAGAGAAGCTTTGAAAACCAGTTTCATGACTGGCCAGGCTACAGTGTGAAATTTCTGTTTGTTTCTCCTTGATGAAAACCCGCTCCCTTTATTGACTCATTCTCTGCAAGGAACCCACCCTCCCACTTCCCCCAGCTTGCTTTCAAAGGAAATAAAGTCACTATCGTTTAAATATCATGTATTCTTTATTAATTGATTATAAACACAGGGAGAGAACCGACAAGGTAATCTGGGTGAGGTTTAGTAGGAGGATAGGAGGGAAGTAAAAGGCCACTGAAAAAATGCAATATAATGACAGACTTTTGGTTTGCAGTGTTTTTTGTTTTAAAATTTCATTTTTGTTTTAAAATTTCATTCAGCTTCTGTCTGTATTTGCAAATGAAAACCGGGGGGGGGGGTGGAGGGGGCAGGGGGGGGGAAGCTTTAACACACTTTTTAAAAAGTTATATTCTTATGATACTTTGTTTGAAAGATTAAAACAATTAAAATGAAACAGTAAATTTTATCCAGATTCCTGACTGGACTGGACCCAACACAATATTACTATCCTCATTAATCTGATGGGAGAGGACAGAAACAATTAAATTTAGTCAATAATAATAAAAAATAATAATAATTTCATCTGAACATTAAAAAAGGAATCTTTAACTGAATGAGATCTGAACAGAGGTAAACTTCTGGCCTGATTTCTTAGCTATGGTGTTAAGAGAAAAATAAAAGTAAACAATTCATATGCACACAGAATATAATATAAAAATACAAACATTAAATAAACAGAAAAATTAAACTACTTTTATTTATACCTATACTTCCAAAAGATCTTCTCACTAATGGGCTGTAAATCAAATTACTCAGGAAAACATTTCTACTCTGCTTTTCTTTTGCTTATGTTGATGCACCTCAATGCCGTTAAAATACATACAAACTATGCAGCAGGATTCTACTCTCACTTGTAAACATTTCACACAAACGTAATTCTACTGCTTCAATAACATTACTCTACATTTATATCAGAGCGAAATATGAAACATGTACTCAAGGTATTTAAATGAGGTAGCATTTCCCTTCCTTTTTCAGGCTAATGCCCAAATTTGTTATTTCATACTAACTTCTCCATGAATTCCTTGTATAGACAAGCCTATTGGCAAAGATATAAGGATGGGAGAATACAAGTGACTAGTCTACACTGGAAACACACACCAGCACAAAAAATCGACACCCCAGTGAGATGTAGCTATGCTGACCTAACCGGGTGTAGACAGAGCTAGGTCAATGGAAGAATTCTTCTGTCAACCTAGCTACTGCCTCTTGGGGAGGTGGATTAACTACAGCAATGGGAGTACCCCTTCCGTCTCTGTAGTGTCTACATTGAAGCGCTATAGTGAGATAGCTGCACTGCTGCAGCTGTGCCACTTTATCATTTTAAGTGTAGACATAGTTTCCTGTAATTGGTCATCAGACTTGGACTAAATAGCAGTTTAAAGCTCTAACTCCCGGGAAGGTGGAAGAACACACAGTTCTATGAAGTTTAAAATGTTTAATATCTTCTCTAAATCTCCCTTTCAGAATGTACAATCTCTTCACAGTACTGCCAAGATTTCCCAGATGTACACAAAATTGTATGAGAAAGATTACGGAATGTACGCAAAATTTGAATGTGAACTTTTTATCGATACATTAATTTAAAAACATGCAAAACCACAAGATTCACGGAGAGTAGGGGCTCAATACTGAAAGATGCTCAGACCGTCCACTCTTATTGATTTCCATAGAGCACAAGATGCTCAGCATCTTGCATGTTTGGGCTGTAAGACTTTCCTTCAGCTGCAATGAGCACAGAAGAGCGTTTTTCCCTTGGATTAATGAACATAGCTCTTGTATAATTTATTTTTGTTAAAATTACAGCCTCACTGCAAAGTCAAATAAATGTAGTTTACTATTTTAATGTACCTCATCAATCACTGTGCTAAAACTTTAAATGTGTGTTTTGTGACAGTGTACACTATATATACTCATTTGTTTACAGACACACACACACACTATATGTTGTCTAGAAACACAAAGTGATTTTTGATACCATTAAAATACTTATGGAGTTTACAGACATTCTCCCCCCTCAGCCCTCATGTTGCATATGAAATCACCTATCTGCAGAAATACAAATGGACATAACACCTAAACAATGCATCCCTACTTTCCATTTAATCAAATTTAAGAACTGGTAATGAAACTCCACCCCATTTTCACCATGGTCTGTTACCTTTCTTCTGGCTGACCAGCTGTCTCAATTGTCAATAGAACTGATGGGGGGGGGGGGGCGCGCCGCGGAGGGAAGCGAGGGGGTGGATAAGTGCAGAAAAGTTGTTTCTGTTTTTCACTGAATTTCTATTTTTGTCAAAAATTTCAGACCATCCCTAATTACCAGTAGCACACCCCCCACCACTTAATGTAAACAGTATTATGTGTACTCTGGTTCCTTAAGGCTAAATCTTAACTAGCTCAAACTGTGCGCGCTACAAAATATAGCACTGTCACTAAAATCCATTCCCTTAACAAATTTGCACTTAACATTAATACTCTGCACAGATTGTTTCTCTGTGTCACTCACCACTTTAGAACCTTAGTACATTTGTGAGATACAGAAATATTTACAGATGAATAGGTAAGGTACAAAAAGTCACAAAGTCTGTATTCTTGCGTTGACTTATTTGTACATATGTCTACCCTCAGATTTGTCTCCCACCGACCCTGTTATGCGACGCAGTAAAACCACCTCTCTGAACGATGTTTAGTGCTGGATGCCTGGGACAAGCTCAACAAACAGATGCAGGAAAGTGGACTTTCTCATTTGAAAGTTCTGCAGCCACTGTTCATCGCCCCAAACCTCCATTACGATACAATCCCATCAATCAGTGCTCATTCTTAGGCCCAGAAGCAGTGTTCCACCACCTGCAGCTGCTCTATGAACACCAAAACTACCTTGAATTGCCTTTTGCTATGTCCTTCAGTAATCTGTACTCCAAGGAATCATCATGTCCCCACTTTGGTGGGTTTCCTCCTGCAGGCTGCAAATACTGGAAGATCTTGCATCCTGTATTTGCAGTCTTCATGTGTCTAGTGCAGAGCTCCGCAGGCTCCATGCTTCTGTCCAAGATCGAGGACAGCGAAAAAGTGCAGAGCGGGTTTGTGGATTTTTTTTTTTTTTAAAGGCTTGAAAATAGTGTGATAGTGATGTCATTAAAAGGGATGGAGAAAGTTACATGCTGGGAACTTGACATCTAGCTCCAGGAGATCCCTGAGTGACTCATTTCTACTCCACAACACATTGTGAACATTTCCCAAAAAGCACTGCACTGGACAGTGCTGCAGGGTACATTGGGATACCTACCTGTGGATGCACTGCACTTTGCATTGACATAACCACTCCATGTAATATGTGAAGCATTGACGAAAGTAGCTGAGCAATATACTAATTTCGGCGGATGTGCACTGATGTAATTTTCATCAACCAAAGTTTGTAGCATAGATCTGGTCTAAGTCAGGAATAGAATACAGCGATTGGGTCAGTAACAGAACCCAGACCTCCAGTCTTGTGCCTTAACCTTAAGATTACCCTGTATCTCCGTTCTATAACTCGACAAATACCAAGGATTTTAATAGGCTGCAAGTAGCATAATGGCCTTGAAAATGTCTGTCAGTTCTCTAACAAACTGACTTCCTATGGATAGGGAGAGTGAAGACACAAAAAAACAATAGGTTTTGTGGTTGGCAGCACTGAGTATTGTTGCCATGGCAGTTGGCAAGGACTGTTGCCTGTTTAACGTTTTCTGGAATAAGGCACAGTAGCCTGCACTAAGGAACAATGCACCACATTGACCAATAATTATTCCCTAATTTTTGTTGTGGGTTTCTTTTTACCAAACAGTGCTTTATAATACTGATTTCCCCCACACACTAGGATTTGTGTTTGGGCAGGTGAAAGGTCTATTTTGTTCTTCTCACCAGCTTTCTAACTCCAAATGATTGTATTACTGCACCAGCATTTTTATAACTTGCTTGACATTTTAACAAAATTGAACAAGATGGTTAAACTACTAATTTATGAAAGGGATAATTCTGTAATAAACTAAAAATACTTAAATTGAGACATATTATGGAAAGCTGTCATGATTGATTCTGATAATACTTTTATTTCTAAAATATTCTAATTATCAAAAAGCTGATGGTGCTATAGAATTTTTTGGATTTATGGATATTACCAGTTGATCAATAGTTTTATTAATGCAGCAAGATCTAAACTTCAGCTAACAGACAAAGGTGTACAAGTTGAACTTGGACTTATCGGAGCCAGCCAGTTTGGTTTTTTTAAACTCTTCAGAAGTTATAAAATACACCAAAATTAAATCTTGCCTTTTTGGACATCAGCTCCTAGTTGAAAGATTACATACATCCTCTCCATTTTGGAGCAAGGTGACCTACCTTTATAATAATGGTAGTTATAACTGCTCCCAAAGTATCACTGGGAAGTATATTATTTTAATGAAGAAGGCATTTGCAAAGCATTTGGCCTGTTTTAAGTTACTCTTAATGTACAGTAATGATAAAATCACCAATTCCCTGCTACAGTGGTTTATGGTTTCCTTATGAAAATCATGACAATCAAGTATGGTATCTGATCAGTAGGCAGGGCCTTGAAAATTTCTATCAAAATTAACATTAGTGGGGTAGTGTAATCTGTTATTTCAACAAGAGAAACATGACTGTTTACATATTTATAAGGCTCTGAAACAAACAAAAACCCGGAAATTGGTAGTTAAAAAGATACCTTCAATTTAAATATCACAGTTTTGTTTGAGAATATTTACACACTATTATTACTAGGAGATTACTATAACTGAAATATATTAAAAGTTTTGTCTCTTTTTCCTCATTATTTTGCATTTCTCTTGTTTACAAAAGTCTTTCACTCAACAAGAGGAGTGGGAAAAACAGAAAACCTTAAAAAAACTGTAGGGGGACGCAGGAGTAGGTTTAATACATGAAAATACCCTTAAATTATTTTTTGACATTAAATAGGCATCAATTTGAAATCTAATGAAAGGGAACATTATTTCCTTTACTTGTATGGTTGTGCCCACATACTTCAATGTTGTGAAGGAGTTAAGTGAATGATGAAATGACAGCCTTCATTTTGTATTTCTTGGCTTTTGTTGATTTGAATGATAACCCTGAGTATTGTTTAAAAATCTGTTGGTATTTTTATTACTGATGCATTCTCTGCATCTGGCAGTTATGTGTGTATTTTGAAGAAATTCATTATCTTCCATTGTTGTTTGGAGTGCTGTTGTAGCTTTGTTAGTCCCAGGATATGAGAAAGACAAGGGTGAGTGAGGTAATATCTTTTATTGGACCAACTTCTGTTGTTGAATAAGGCCTGGTCTACACTATGAGTTTAATTCGAATTTAGCAGCGTTAAATCGAATTAACCCTGCACCCGTCCACACAACGAAGCCATTTCTTTCGAAATAAAGGGCTCTTAAAATCAATTTCTGTACTCCTCCCCGATGAGCGGAGTAGCGCCGAAATCGATATTGCCATTTCTAATTAGGGTTAGCGTGGCTGCAATTCGATGGTATTGGCCTCCGTGAGCTATCCCACAGTGCACCATTGTGACCGCTCTGGACAGCAATATGAACTCACATGCACTGGCCAGGTAGACAGGAAAAGCCCCGCGAACAATTGAATTTTATTTCCTGTTTGCCCAGCACAGGAGAGCACAGGTGACCACAGAGAGCTCATAAGCACAGGTAACCATGCAGGCCGATAATTGAAAAAGAGCACCAGCAGGGACTGTACGGGAGGTACTGGATCTGATCACTATATGGGGAGAGGATTCAGTGCTAGCAGAACTTTATTCGAAAAGACAAAATGCCAAAACTTTTGAAAAAAAATCTCCAAGGGCATGATGGAGAGAGGCCACAATAGGGACTCAGATCAGTGCCGCATGGAAGTCAAGGAGCTCAGACAAGCCTATTAAAAAACAAAGGAGGCAATCGGTCGCTCCGGGTCAGAGCCGCGGATATGCCGCTTCTATGCCGAGATGCATGCAATTCTAGGGGGGGCCGCTACCACTAACCCACCTCTGACCGTGGATTCCAAGGTGGGGGTAATCTCATCAGCCACACCTGAGGATTCTGCGGACGGGGAAGAGGAGGAGGAGGAGGACAACGAGCTTACGGAGAGCACCCAGCACTCCATTCTCTCCAACAGCCAGGATCTTTTTCTCAGCCTGACTGAAGTACCCTCCCAAGCCAGTATCCAAGACCATGACCCCATGAAAGGGACCTCAGGTGAGTTTACCTTTTAAAATATAAAACTTGTTTTAAAAGCAAGCGTTTTTTAATGATTACTTTGCCCTGAGGACTTGGGATGCATTCGCGGCCAGTACAGCTACTGGAAAAGTCTGTTAACGTGTCTGGGGATGGAGCGGAAATCCTCTAGGGACATCTCCATGAAGCTCTCCTGGAGGTACTCCAAAAGCCTTGCCACAAGGTTTCTGGGCAGTGCAGCCTTATTCCGTCCTCCATGGTAGGACCCTTGACCACGCCATGCTTGCAGCAAGTAATCTGGTATCACTGCATGACAAAGCCTGGCAGCGTATGGTTCCGGTGTTTGCTGGCATTCAAGCAACATCCGTTCTTTATCTCGCTGTGTAATCCTCAGGAGAGTGATATCGCTCATGGTAACCTGGTTGAAATACGGGAATTTAATTAAAGGGACAGAGGTGGCCGTTCCTACTGGGCTGTTTGCCTGTGGCTGAAAAGAAATCCTTCCCTGCAATTGGCCAAGCGTGGTGGGGAAGGAGGGGGGAATTGGCCCTGAGCTTTTCGCGTTTGGCTAGCAGGGATCTTCCCTGATACCAGCCATGCGGTGGGGGGAGGGTTAAAGCAATCATCCAGAGAATTGGATGGGGGGCGGGGTTAGTTTGTTTTCTGCTGCTGAAGGTTAACAGGAAAACCGCAGCACTCAACGGGCTTTCCTTGGTATGTGGGAAAGGAGGGCGCAGAAGCCGAAAGACAATGGCTTACCATGGCTGCATGCAAGCTGAATTCTGTTGCCCGGACCTGCGCCTGTGATCTCTAGCAGCAAAGCCACAGGCACTCAACATTAAGAGGCAAAATGCGACCTTGCACAGAAATCACATGTGCTATGTAATGAGAATAGTGTTGTACACCATAAAAGAGTGTAAGCATTGTTCTGTTAAAAATTCTCTCCTTTTTTCCCTTCCTAAAGCAGCTGCAAATTTTTCAAGCCTCCCTCCTCTGTCCCGAAGGCTATCTCAGATAAGGCGGCGGAGAAAGAGGACGCGAGACGAGATGTTCGCGGAAATCATGGAATCCACCTGCAGTGAAAGAGCTCATCTGAATGAGTGGAAGGACACGGTTTCAAAATATAGGAAAGATGCCAGTGAACGTGAAGACATGAGGGCCCAACATGAGGACAGGAAGGACCAATGTGAGGAGAGGAGAGATGCTCGAGATGAGAGGTGGCGGCAGGAAGATCAGAGGAGGCAGGATGCAATGCTGGGTCTGCTGCGTGACAGACATGCTCCGGCGTCTGGTGGAGCTTCAGGAATGGCAGCAGGATCACAGACTGCCGCTGCAGCCCTTGTAGAACCACTCTCCCCCCTCACCATGTTCCATAGCCTCCTCACCCAGACGTGTAAGAACACAGGGGGGGTGAGGCTCTGTGCACCCTCCCATTCCACCCCAGTGGACAGCCCAACCAAAAGGCTGTCATTAATTTAACCTTTTTTTAGTGGCCTTTTCCTTCCCTCCGATCCTCCTCCCAAAACCCACCCAGGCTACCTTCACAGTTCTCTCCCTCTTTTTATAATCAATTAATAAAGATTACATGATTTTTAAATGATAGTGAATTTATTTCCTTTTAAAGCAAGCTGTGATCGAAGGGGGAGGGTGGGTTCCTTACAGAGAATGAGTCAATAAAGGGGGCGGGTTTTCATCAAGGAGAAACAAACAGAAATTTCACACTGTAGCCTGGCCAGTCATGAAACTGGTTTTCAAAGCTTCTCTGATGCGCAGCGCTTCCTGGTGTGCTCTTCTAATCGCCCTAGTGTCTGGCTGCGCGAAATCAGCAGCTAGGCGATTTGCCTCAGCCTCCCACCCCGCCATAAAGGTCTCCCCCTTACTTTCACAGAGATTGTGGAGCACACAGCAAGCAGAAATAACAATAACACTGGGGATATTGGTTTGGCTGAGGTCTGAGCGAGTCAGTAACGATCGCCAGCAACCTTTTAAACGGCCAAATGCACATTCTACCACCATTCTGCCCTTGCTCAGCCTGTAGTTGAACAGCTCCTGACTCCTGTCCAGGCTGCCTGTGTATGGCTTCATGAGCCATGGCATTAAGGGGTAGGCTGGGTCCCCAAGAATAACTATTGGCATTTCAACATTCCCAACGGTTATTTTCTGGTCCGGAAAGTAAGTCCCTTGCTGCAGCCTTTTAAACAGAGTAGTGTTCTTGAAGACGCGAGCGTCATGAACCCTTTCCGGCCAGCCCACGTTGATGTTGGTGAAACGTCCCTTGTGATCCACAAGTGCTTGCAGCACCATTGAAAAGTACCCCTTGTGGTTTATGTACTGGGTACCCTGGTGCTCCGGTGCCAACATAAGGATATGGGTTCCATCTATTGCCCCACCACAGCTAGGGAATCCCATTGCAGCAAAGCCATCCATTATGATCTGCACATTTCCCATAGTCACTACCTTTCGTAGCAGCACCTTAGTGATTGCTTTGGCTACTTGCATCACAGCAGCCCCCACAGTAGATTTGCCCACTCCAAATTGATTTCCGACTGACTGGTAATTGTCTGGCTTTGCAAGCTTCCACAGGGCTATCGCCACCCACTTCTCAACTGTGAGGGCTGCTCTCATCTTGGTATTCTGGCGCTTCAGGGCAGGG
Source organism: Malaclemys terrapin pileata (assembly GCF_027887155.1). Lineage (NCBI taxonomy): Eukaryota > Metazoa > Chordata > Testudines > Emydidae > Malaclemys > Malaclemys terrapin. The sequence goes on along the minus strand of NC_071509.1, from coordinate 85,132,849 downwards.
GAAAGCAAGTCACAAAGTTCCAAGAAAGTGGCCTTACGCATGCGAAAGTTTCGCAGCCACTGGGAATCGTCCCACACCTGCAACACTATGCGGTCCCACCAGTCTGTGCTTGTTTCCTGGGCCCAGAATCGGCGTTCCACGGATAGAACCTGCCTCATTAACAACATGATTTCCAAAGCACTGGGGCCCGCAGTTTGAGAGAATTCTGTGTCCATGTCCATGTCCTCATCACTGTTGTCGCTGCGCTGCCGTCGCCTCCTCGCTTCGTTTTTCTGGTCCTGGTTCAGCATAAACTGCACGAGAATGCGCGAGGTGTTTACAATGTTCATGACTGCTGTTTTGAGCTGAGTGGGCTCCATGCTTGCCGTGGTATGGAGTCTGCAGTGTTCACCCAGGAAAAAAGGCACGAAATGGTTGTCTGCCATTGCTTTCATGGAGGGAGGGGGGAGGATGTACCCAGAACCACCTGCGACAATGTTTTTTGCCCCATCAGGCACTGGGATCTCTACCCAGAATTCCAATGGGCGGGGGAGACTGCGGGAACTATGGGATAGCTATGGGATAACTACCCACAGTGCAGTGCTCCAGAAATCGACGCTAGCCTGGTACATGGACACACACCGCCGAATTAATGTGCTTAGTGTGGCCACATACATTCGACTTACACAATCTGTTTCCAAAATTTGAATTCTGTAAATTCGGATTAATCCCGTAGTGTAGACATACCCTCAGACAAGCTTTTGAACCTCACGGGGCTCTTCTTCAGGCTAAAAGAGGTAACCAGAGTGTCAGCTAAATACAAGGTGGAACTGATTAAGCATAAGGGGTTAACACATGTTGCAGGGAACCAATTAAAATGAAGTGGGCAATTAACAGCTCTGCAGTCATAGGACAAAGGCGGGTTAGTATGTTACAAATGGTTATAATGAGCTATAAAACCAGTGTCTCTGTTGAGATCATGATTTTTAGGACAGGTCTACACTAAAAGTTAGGCTGACCCAGCTACGCTGCTCAGGGATGTGAAAAAAAACATACCCTTGAGTGGCATAGTTAAACTGACCTAACCTCCAGTGTAGATAGCATTAGGTCAACAGAAAAATTCTTCCATCGACCTAGCTACTTTCTCCTGCAGAGATGGAATACCTATGCTGATGAGAGAACCCCTCTTTGTCACAAGTGACAGGCTATTTTTGTCTTTTATCATTTTTCTGTGAGTTCATTCTAGATCGTAGTGATTATCTGGTTTCACCCACATAGTTGTTCTTGGGACATTGATGCACTGGATGATTTATTGTGATAGGAATGTGTAGAACCCATATATTTTGAAAGTGTGTTGTGGGAGTGATGATCATTGTAGCAGTAGAAATATGTCTGCAGGTTTTGCCAGGACAACAAATGCAAAACCTCATGCTTAATAATCTGTCCCATCTTGTATTTAACTGTGACACTGGTTACCTTTTTTAGACCTGAAGAAGAGCTCTATGAAGCTCAAAAGCTTCTCTCTCTCACCAATAGAAGTTGGTTTAATAAAAGATATTACCTCACCCACCTTGAAGAAAACATTTTCAAATATTTTAGATGCTAATGTATGGCTTTAAGTACTGCTAATGTTTGATTAACTATTATAAGTATTTTATTCCTAAGGATATACAACAAGCTTTGAATTAGTTTGAATATTTGAATAATATTTTGCACAGTACACATTAGGTTCATAACTTTACTAATGATTACTCTTTTAGCTTTACAGAGGGACTTAAGTACTGGGGACAACTTTGAATGATGTCTGATTAAAACTGAAGTCCATTTAACTTTCAGATGTGTCTTGTAGCGGGGTGGCTACCCCGCTCCTGCCTGAGGGGTTTAAAACAGCCCTGGCAGAGGGCTGGGGCAAAGGGAAAAGCTACTGGGCTGATTGGGGAAGTAGCCACAGCTGGACCATGCCCCAATCAGGCGCCAGCTGGCCTGTATAAGAAGGCTGGGAGCCAGGAGCTCAAAAGTCTCTCTCCGCCTTCAGAGAGAGAAGGGCCTGGCTGCAGGGAGCTAGACAGGGTACCTGAGTGGAGCAGGGCTGGGGAAAGGCTGGGGAGCTCCAGCCTGGATAGCCCCAGGCTGCGTCCTGGTAATAGGCCAAGGGGTACTGGGGGTTGCAGAGGGCAGCCCAGGGCTAGGCCAAGCCAGCAGGTCCAAACCCAACCTTGCTGCTGATGAGTGGCCTATACTGCAGTCTGCCCCAGAGAGTGGGGGCTAGCTGGTGACTGGCAGTGGCCTTATCCTGAGGTGAGGTGGGGTTAGTGGGTGGGGGTTCCCCTGGGAGGGGAGACCTAGCATATGTATGGGTATTGCCAGGGGGCAGCACCCAGAGCAAGGGGCACCGGGGTCCTGGGAGGGACACGGGGGCCAGAGAAGAGGAAAGGCGGATCACCGCCCTGCAGAGGGCGCTCCAGAGACTGGTGAGCTAATTCTCTGGACGACCAGCAGGAGGCGTCGCAGGGGCGAGTCCGGGCCCTCTTACAGTCTCCTAATTTTTTTTGGCCCTGATGCTTCACAGATCATCTAACACATCTATGGTGCATCAATGAAGTCATAATTCTGAATTTCTGATGTGATATAATATTACAATAGTAGCACACTGTTGTCAGACACAAAATTGTGACTACTCCACAGGATCAAGGAAAACTAGAACACATTTAAAACACTGTTAAATTCAATAAATGATCTAAAACCCCTGAAAAATACTGGCCAAATACATTTGTATTCCATCTATGGGGGGAGAAGACTGAACAAAAAATTTATTTTACAGCTTGATGAAAGACTATTACTTTGATCAAATAAAGTCTTTACCAAAAAAATATTGATTCATGCTTTCTCTTGTCAAACTATACAAGATATGAAGAGGAAATAAATTTGCAAGTAAAAACTGTATTTTACAATTCTAAAATGTAGTTTATATTACATTATTAGACTCATTTAGCTGACTGTATGACACTGCATCAATCAAAATGTAGTATTATCCATCCACCATTCTCCTCTTTCTCCCGCCAATACACACAAAAGACAGCCAGATATGCAATCTACTCTATTTAAAATACATCCTATATACGGTTTTTAAAAACAGGTTGGGAATCAGTTTTAAATAAGTTTGTCAGTCAATTAATGTTCTGAACCCCTGCTATTGACCCAGTAGTGTACAATCTGTTATTATGCACTGACCTACATATCATCTGTTCCTCGTACTGGTCTGTTCCAGGAAGACAGACAGCTGCAACACTATATCCCTGTTCAACCTGAGGACCATCTGACTTTAATTGTAGCACACAGCTTGATGTGGGTCTGCTTATGAGAAGCCAAAGTATCACACTGTAATAATCTGGAAAAGCAGAAACCTGCCAACACAGGGCTGAAAACAGGGGCCTGGGCTGTCTGGCTGGCTGACGGGCTGCAGGAAATATGATTAATGAGCAAGGTATAATGATATCAGGAACCTGATTAGCACCACAAAAAGGTCACAGATCAAAGCAGTATGCATTTCATGAGCTCCAATCATTGCATAAAATCTGTGGTCTTGAAAAGGTAAACGGAAATGCAAGAGGAAAAAATCTGTGTGTGATAGTTTACAAAAAAGAGCACTTTTTATAATCATAATGTAGTCTGATACAGGAAGTTGTAAGGAAATATTAAATGAATCAGTGCTGTGTTGTAACAACTGTTTTTAATAATATTTCTGAGGCACTGACTTTCAGGTGACTGCTAGTAAATATACTTATTCGTCATTTTGTTCATTATGCTAACCCCACAAATATTAAAAAGAAAATTAATATTAGTATTTTTGCATAAAATTTGATGATTTTTATTCAATTGTAAAACAGGAGATCACTAATGGCACTGCCCATAAAAATATTCACAATGGAACCAAGCCTTACTGGCAGAATAAATTTACTTGTTATACACACCCAGCTTAAACTAGTTTGTTAACTAGTTAGTTAAAGGCTTTAATTTAACACTGCAGGGCTGTTCAAAACTTTCTTTCTTTAAGAATTACACTAATATTAGCAGGGATTTGTGGTATGGCCAGAAGGGCTATTATCAAAAGCAAAGCTCTGAACAAAGACATTTTATATGGTGCCGCTTTTCAAGTTCCTATTTTCTCCCTACCCAAAATGAGTTTATGCCACCAAAAATGCTCTACTGCATCAAATTATAAAATACTTTCAAAATTATACCTTCAGGTAAAAAAATTTTATTGAGCAAAACATTTTTATTTTTAATAATTATTTTGCATTTTCTCTCTTGATGAAAACTATTTTAGGACAAAAAAGTGGAATGAAAACCTTCATTATTAATAAATGCATTATTAATACTGCAAGTTTTGCCTACATGCCAGATATTAAGATGGACAGCATAATAACTAACATAAAACCTTTCTAAACTAAATAACTTTAATAAGTCACTTTCATTAATGAACATTTACTTGAAAACTAAACCAAGTGAGAAACAAAAATTAGATATTTACATCTGAACAATAATCTAGAGTTGTAAGAACATATTTAAGTAATTTTTAAGATCTGAAAAATATTTAAACTGTGAGTTAAAGTAAATTAAAATTTGAAAGTGCAAATGATCCAAGGTTAGAAAAGTGCTGCCCCTGCCCCTTTCAGACCTGAAATAATGTTACTGCATATAATGCAACTAATGTTACAGTTAGTTACATAAAAAGAAAGATGGTTTTCACTCTAGTTCTTTTTTCTGAGGCTGGGTCTACACTACCCGCCTGAATCGGCGGGTAGAAATCGACCTCTCGGGGATCGATTTATCGCGTCCCAACGGGACGCGACAATTGATTCCCAAATCGACGCTCTTACTCCACCAGCGGAGGTGGGAATCGACGCTCTTACTCCACCGTCGACGGGAAGCCGCAGAGGTCGATTTCGCCGCCGTCCCTACAGCGGGGTAAGTCGGCTGCGATACGTCGAATTCAGCTACGCTATTCGCGTAGCTGAATTTGCGTATCTTAAATCGACCCCCCGCCCCCGTAGTGTAGATGTAGCCTGAAATGATCTTTCAGAGAGTACCAAAATAAAGCAGCACTTACTATATGGATCCTAAGTAGATAAAGAAAAAGACTAAAATACAAACGGAGTGTATTATTATACAAGATATAGCTCTAAGGGGATACTACATTTAGTGCCCAAGAATTTAACCGTAATAATTAAAAAGCATCTGCTTCCCACTGATCAGGCACTTCATCTGAAAATATAGCACAAGGGAGAGATATCAAGTAGATCTGCAAAAAGGCAGAGATTATTAGCAAAGGCCTTGGGAAATGAGAGAGGGAGGAAAAGTCAGTCCTGAAGGCAGAGAGAAAAAATGGACGCTGGGGTCAGAAAGGAAGAGAAAAAGAAAGAGTGGGTACTGGAATGTTGAGGAGCATTGTTTATGTCCCCAGTAGGAAAATTAAGATTTATAATTATCACTGGTGCAACCCTATTAGCGGTGGACAAGGCAGATCTGTTGCCACAAGTGCAGCTGGAGTATTGGATTGTGGTTCTTAATTTTGCCAGTGGAGAGACAGCTTCTATTGTGCATGATTAGATTATGGGGTGGTAAAAACACCTGTCACTACTACAGCCTCCACTGATGGCCCTAATTTTCCTAGTGTGGACAATGACAGAAAGATGGACATAGTATATGCAAGGATAAAAAATACTGTTGTGAGCAAATCAAGATGCTAAATTACATTGAACAAGTCTGCAATGGTGTTTTCTGTTCTTAGAATGGTGTTGAATCATGAACGCATGTTGAACTCGAAGAGTTTGAGTATCATATTCATAATACATCAAACTTCATCAAGCCCTGTAACACCCAAAGTTGCACTCAAACCTTGCTATCTGAAGTCTGTGCATGTTTTAATCTTAATTTAGATCAATTTCACATGTACTCTCCCTTAAAACAATATACACCCGAATTGTTCTAGAATACTTTATAATAAAATCTTCATAGCTTGTCCTATAACTATTTCAAGTATTAATATTTCTGATTTCCATGACCCTAATATACACAGACCAAAGCCTATACTCAATAGTATTTCCAAAGGTCATGACAGCATTACTAGTAAAAGACAGTTAATGACCAATTGCTAAAGAGAGGAACCTCTGTTGAGTAAGTTCTTTTGCAATGGAGTAAAAAGCTTTAAGACAACCTGTAAAAGATGTTTTTAATTATGTATATGCCCTTTTTGCTTCTTCGTGAGAAAAAGGTTTTAAGTTTTTCCCTCAATAGAATAAATGTATTCTTTCTGATTTGTTTGTTTTTTAAACCTAAGAATTATTAGGAAGGTCAAGTCTGGTGTTTTCTGGTCTTCTTGGAAGACATTTTAGCATCTCTGAAGTGTGCAGTGGGATTTCATATCTTAATTAAATATTTTCTATAAGGGTTGCAAAGGAGTAGCTGAGTGGGTCATGGACAGACTATCAATTGTTACCTCGATTCTCAGCTTTAATTTTTTTAAAAGTCTCTATAAATTATGGTTATCAAGAAAGTATGTCCTGAGTGTCACTGATGGAGAGACCTTTGAGTCTGCAGAGAACCTGAAACAATAGCTCTGAGGTGTGAACTGTCCCATTCATTTCAGTGGGTGCTAACTCAGATGACAATGATATTACTTTCAAAATAGCCCAGTTCCTTATTTCACTGTTCCAAGCATATAAGAAAGAGAGGAAATGCTATATTCTGAAGACCAACACCAGGACTTCCCAACATTTAGGAGGGATTATGGGGAAGAGGTGGGACATAGATGATGTATAAATTAAGATGCGTAGGCCTTTAAAACCACATGGCACAATTACAAGAGGGTGAGGGGGGGTGATTGTTTTTATTTTTCTGAATGGCAGCTCAGCTTTCATACATCTGAAAAATACTCCCTTAATGGAAGGGGTGGGGACACTGACTCTTTAAGAAAGACACCACTTCTCCCAAATGTTCATTAGACACTGGAGTTAAATAAGTGTTTAAAAAAAGCAAATAAAAATATACATTTTAAACAGCCTGGCTGACTGAAAATCAATCAATTTTCAGTCTCTTGTGATAGGATAATTTAATTAGTCCTTCAATCATCGAGTCTTTTTAAGGTAGGCAAGATCTGAATATAAAAAAGAATTATGTAGCGCTCCCTATTCTACTTTTTTACAATATCCCCCCATGCAAATACTTTTCTTTACAATGTACAAAGAAAGTTTAAAGCAAAAAGAGTGAGGGGACAAGCCTCCCCCGCCCCCACTTTGTAAGAAACCTTTACTCCCTTAGATTGCATCAGATTATCATTTTCAGTAATAGTTTAATGTAAATTCTAGCTATACACAGAAGACCAGGACAAATGGTCATAAGCTATTTTAGTAGAGAAGTTGCAAGAACTGGCCCTCAACTGACAAAAGATGATAGCCATCTTACCAGCCTGTTTATGCGAACAAATTCTTCTGGGGTTTTGGCCCATGGTGGAAGTTCAACATCAGATACCACTGTTCCATCATCCATCACACCAAGATTGTAATTGTTGAGGTTGACAAACATCTCTGGGAGATAATAAAATTCAGGAATCAGCTCCTGTATGCAAAGGAAAAACAATATCATGTTATAAATTCTAACATACAACACAGTTACTTAAAGCATTAATGATGGGGGAGGAGGGCAGAGTGCAATAAGAGGAACATTAAACACTCACAGGTAGAAATTCTCTCGCATTACTTCACAAACATTTAAAGCCTCTTCGGATTTGGAAAACCCTGATCATACTCTTAACACAATGGAAGGGAGCATTTTTCAGGAAATATTTCAGAATATATTTTGTTGATTAAAAAACATATGTAAAGTGTTTTTGGTTACAGGTTTATCTGACAAATATTCATAGACAATCTTTTAAAACCATTTAGGTGAGGAACAAATTAAGACCTCATGGTGCAAACAAATTTTGGCTGAAACCTGAGGCAAAACTGCTCCTTTCAAGTTTCACACCAATCCCCACGTTTAAAAGAATAACTACTATGTGTACAAAGGGTAATCATAACACTGCACACAAGCAACACCTGCTATAATTGTTATAATGTTGCAAAACAGTTAGTAATAATTAATGCTACGATTCTGTCTGGGTATTTTTTAGTAAAAGTCATGGACAGATCGCGGGCAATAAACAAAAATTCATGGAAGCCTGCGACCTGTACCTGACTTTTACTAAAAAATTCCCTGGGGAGGAGGCAGATGGGGGACAAAGAGTGCTGCTGAGGCTTGCAGCTGCTTCAGCCCCACCAGCTGCTCCTGCAACAGGGGCTGACTACTACTCCTCCAGCCCCAGAGGGGCTGAACCAACACTGACTGCTGCTCTGGCAGCAGCCCTGGGACTGGCCGCTGGCCAGCTATTCCAGCAGCAACCGCTCTGAGGCTGACAGCTGCTCCAGCCCTGCCCCAAAAGAAGTCCCAAAAAGTCACGGAATCGGTGACCTCCGTGACAGAATCGTAGCCTGGGTAATAATCCCATTCACTCATACATACTGTCTGAAGCATTCACCATTTGGACTGAAATTATCCATGTTTGGTCCTTGCTCAAAAGTAAATTTTCTGTAAAGTTGGAAATCTATGGAGTTATACCAGATTAAAACTAGAGTAAAGAAGTTGTGAATCAGGCCCTCTATCTTTTTTCCATTTCAAAAGCCTCAGTCCTGCAAAAAACAGTCTCCAACCAACCAAAGGTGACAAGTCAAAGAGTCCATTGTTGTTAAGTATTCCACCACTCCAGTACAACTCAACTGGTGCTGGCAACATCTGGAACTTTCAAGACAGATCCTGCAATGCTCTCCATGCAGGCAGACCCCTGCACCCATGTGGAGCACCACTGAAATCAAAGGGTCTCCCGTGGGAGTGAAGGGGTCTACCTGCATGGAGCTTGTTACAAGATTGAAACTAGAAGTTTTATCATTGTCTATATCTGCGCTGAGTGAGATTAGGACCCAGTGATTAACACAGCAGTGGCCTGTCTATACTAAAACAACAAGGAGTCTGGTGGCACCTTAAAGACTAACAGATTTATTTGGGCATAAGCTTTCGTGAGTAAAAACCTCACTTCTTCGGATGCATAGAGTGAAAGTATACTATACTATGTCTATACTAAAGCTCTCACTAGCAGAGCCGCAACAGTGGTTACAACAGCAGGAATTTTTCAGAAAAACAATCATGCACACACAGCTAATGAAGTTTGAATTTCTAAGCTTAATTGGAATAATTTAAATATTAAGAGGCACTTCTTTTTAAAAAAAAAAAGAGAACGGAAATTTAAAGCAGACAATGGAACATTAAGGGCCCAGTCAAACACACAATTTCAGGAAAAGTAAAGTTTCAATAGTATAGTTACCTTATTGCAAATGTTAGAGTTTACTCCAGTAAAAAATATTACCTCACCCACTTTGTCTCTCCAATATCCTGGGAGTAACATGGCTACAACAACACTGCAAACCTACTGCATATATGTAATATATATTTTCCCTTTTTAATTAAACGTGTAACTTAATATATTGCAGTCTATTCTGTAATATATATTTACCACATAATATGTAAGATGTATACAATGTGGTCTAGTTAATGTTGCTATTAGAATCATAACTTTTTTTATTTCCAGTTTTTTGTAATTTTAACTGGGCGATCCAAACATTATATTTATTTAGAAAACGCTTATGTAGAAATTATGGGGTTTTTTTTACTTTGATGTATTTTAAAGGCATTTTTTAAAATGGGACATTAACATTCAGTCTTAGGAAACACAGCAAGTAAAAGGTGATAATTTGGTAGATTTAGAAAAAATTATGCTGCTAAATTGGAGAATTCCCTCCTCTGAATGGAATGGATCAATATTTGTAATTGCTTCAAGAAATTAATTTAATAGCAAGCAACTAGTGTAAAATTGGTATTCCGTTTAACAAGTGGAGACTGCATGCCACTTAACAAGCAGAAAAATACAGGCTGTTCTGTTGGCTTTTATGTGCAGTGGACCTGTGTGTAGCTATGTCAGAGGCCCAAGTAGATCAGATCTGAAATCCAGTCTTGACATGGGTCAATGGATCAATGGTCTCCCAGATACCCCCTCGGGGCTAGCTATGGCAGAGCAGCTTTCCAAACAGCTGAGTGCAATAGGCAGGTCATCAGATTGTGGACAAGGTCAGTCTGCAGTAGCCAGAGCAAAGACAGGAAAGATCTAGCAGGAATTAAGCTATTATCACCTCCATCCTTGTGTGAAACACTGCATGACTTTGAATTGTACATCTTTTTGTTTACAGTCACCTTAATTAACTAAGCAGGGTAAAAATGAGCTCCTAGACCAAATGCTTGACAAGTACCTGATAAGAAGTTTGAAACCAGTTAGTTGGACAAATAAGGAACGGGGTTGTAGCAAAGTTAAATAAAAGAAGTCTAATACCAAAGTTTTGGCAATTTCATCATTTTACATCTCACATAAAGAAAGGCAGGCTACTATTAATTCAATAGCAGAGAAATACAGCAACTTACACTACAAATATTAGCACATAGTATGATGCTGAATTAGGGTTACCATATTCTGTGCCTCCAAATGGAGGACACTCCACAGCCCCCGGCCCCGCCCCCAGCCCCGCCCATACCCCCGCCCCAACCCCGCCCCCTCCCCAAAGTCTCCGCCCCCTCCCCTGCTTCCCGCGAACATTTGATTCGCGGGAAGCCTGAAGCAGGTAAGGGAGGTGTGGGGGGGAGGAGGCGCGGCCCAGGCTGGCCCCCCGGCGGCTCCAGCCTGGGTCGGCTCGGGCCCTGGGGTGCCAGCCCCGGCCGACCACCCCCGGCCCGCCCAGCACTGCCGGCCCCCGGCGGCCCGGCGCACCCCCGGGCTCCCCGCGGGCCCGGCTGACCGGCTCCCCGCGGGCCCGGCTGACCTGCTCCCCGCGGGCCCGGCTCCCCGCGGGCCCGGCTGACCGGCTCCCCGCGGGCCCGGCTGACCTGCTCCCCGCGGGCCCGGCTCCCCGCCGGCCCGGCTGACCGGCTCCCAGCCTGGACCCCGGCCCGGCACCGCGCTCCCGGCTCCCCGTCCGGCCCCGCGCCTGGCACTGCGCCCCTAGTTCCCGGCCCGGCACCATGCCACCGGCCCCGCACCGCCGGCCCCGGCCGAGCACCACCCAGCCCTCCCGATTTTCCCGGACATGCCCGGCTTTTGGGGATTTCCCCCCGGACGGGGATTTGAGCCCCCAAAAGCCGGACATGTCCGGGAAAATCCGGATGTATGGTAACCCTAGCTGAATATTTTAAACATCAGCTCATCACATATGTTACTGATGACTTTTTAAATATATAAAAACACAACTACTCATTTGGTTCTGCAAGATCAGAAAACATTTGACTTTGTAGCATACACATGGCTTTCATTAGAATATGCAGAAATGCTATGCTGAAAGGTAACAACTTAAAAACAATCAATTACTTCTGTTAATTTCCCCAATTAAAAAACATTTTATAGAAATGATTTCATAACTTTAATAACTAGTTTTCAGGAAGATCTCTACTGGTACCATGGTAAAGCTGTTTTTCTTTCTAACAAGCAAATGCCTCTCTTAAATATCAGGGGCCTGATTCTGTTACTCTAGTGTTGTCATTTACACAGAGGCAAAGTGAGTGCAAAGTAGCTGTAAACTACCATTCTGATTTGATAGTACTTTACACTCACTTTAGAGTCACTTTGCACTGGTGTAAAAAAGACTACACACAAAGCAGGGCAACAGAGAATCTGGCATCTTTGCACCTAAAGATAATTTCAACTGAGTCATGTTAAAGGACAATACTCAAAGATTACATCCTTATCACACTTACAAACCTTTACACTTCTGATGATGGCTTCCTTAGCAAGCTCAATATTTTAAAGTAATGGCATTGTTTGTGCTGCTACTAGAAGCCTATTCTGGGGGAGTTCCTACTTGGCCATAAATGTTTACTTCTGACCAAGTAAGTTCAAAAACATTGTTTATGCTACATTTATTTTTTCTTAAAAGGATCATAGCATGTGCACAGTATTGCCCTGATCCTGAAATCACTTACTCATGTGAGTAGTTCTACTGACAACAACGGGACTACTCATGGGATCAAAGTTAGCATGCACCTACGTGTGATAAGGACCTAAATTTGGTTCACCTCCCCCCTCCCCCCAAAGTTTCATACCATATGGACAACTTCCACACTAAACTGTAATAGCATTTTATTTATCTACTGAATGAAAATTACTATAGAGTTGTATGATGCTTCTTTTGTTTGTAAGATTTCACAGGGGACTGCGAATTGTCTGGTTATTTTCATGTGGTAGTCCTAAACATTCATCTTGAAAATCACTTCAACCATTTTATTTATTAAAATACTTTCATGGATTAGAAACAAGAAAATAGTGAAATCATTTTTAATGAAATTCAGTTCTATAGGGTAAATTTTGCCACTCTTACATTCTGTAGTATCTCATTCCTTTTGTAGTGCTATTGACATCACATAACTACTGAGAGTGTCAGGTGTTACTCAATATGAGTAAGGTGATGGAATCTAGCAAATAGTATTTTAATAGGCCTTTCCATGATAGACTTCAGATGTTAGGGCTTACTGTGTCAGGAATTTTCATTTCAATGATTTCCATATATGTTGGAATGCAACTTATTTTAACAACTGTCTTTTCCCAAATGGACAACACTGATTTCTAAGGAAACTTGCTTTTTTAATATTGTTATTACAAAGCAGCATCGATGAGGATTATCAGCTGAGCACTGGGAATTGTTTTTAACATATGCTACAGAGCACAGAAAGCAATCTGTTACATCTTATAGAAGCCCTGTTTTATTTTGTCCTTGATTTCTAGATGATAAAGTAGCATATTTTGAAAGAGAAACAGATGAACTGTAGAGGTATTTAGAATCAGTGAGTCAAATCCCCAGCCAGAAAACATTTTAGAAGAGATCAAATTTGGGGCCTAAACTATTTCAAAGTCCCTTGAAGCAATATTAAAGGTCTTACTATCACCAGCCAAAAATGCACTAATAAAAGCTACAAAACGCACAATAAAAGTCCAGTCCGGCACTCTTATTGCCATGATTTGTTTCCTTTGCTACAAGACCTAAATGGTGCAGTTGGTACAATTGGTTAAAATACCACTTTAGAAGCATTACATATAATGTCTGTTTCTTCCATATCAATTGGCACACTAGCCTCTAAGTACCCACAGTATCATCTCTTTTCTGTTACATATCATAGAAATGTAGAGCTGGAAGAGATCTCGAGAGGTCATCTAATTCATCCCTTCACACAGAGGCAGGAACAAGTATGCCTAAATGAGTGGTTCTCAATCTTTCCAGGCTGATTTGTCTTGCTTTCCCCAAGTTTCACCTCACTTAAAAACTACTTGCTTACAAAATCAGACCTAAAAATACAAATGTGTCACAGCACACTATTACTGAAAATTGCTTACTTTCTCATTTTTACCATATAATTGCCAAATAAATCGATTGGAATAGAAAATATTGCACTTACATTTCAGTGTGATACTTGGGCCTATTTTTCATTTGTGAGCTTTGTCTGAAGCCTGAGCCCCAGGCGGCAGGATTGAAACATGTAGCTTAGCTTTGTGGGGCCCCCTGTGGTATGGGGCCCCAGGCAGTTGCCCTGCTTGCCACCCCTTAATGCCAGCCCTGCACTTGCGATCCCCCTAAACCCCTCCCGTGACGCCCGTGGGGGCTGCAACCCCCTAGTTGAAAAACACTAATCTAGATGAGTTGAGTACTCCCTGGAAGACATCTGCGTATACCCCTGGTTCAGAACCACTGGCCTAGACCATCCCTGACAGGTGTTTGTCTAACCTGTTCTTAAAATCCTCCAGTGATGGGGATTCCACAACCTCCATTGGAAGCCTGTTCCAGAGCTTTAACTATCCTTATAGTTAGAAAGTTTTTTTGTAATATCTAACTTAATTCTCCCTTGCGGCAGATTAAGGCCATTACTTTTTGTACTACCTTCTCTTGGATATGGAGAACAATTATTGATCACTTTTTTCTTTACAGACGCTCTTAAAATATTTGAGCACTGTTATCGGGTCACCCCTTAGTCTTCCTTTCTCAGGACTAAATATACCAAGGGTTTTTTTTAAACCTTTTCTTTGTAGCTCAGGTGTTCTAAACTTTTCTCATTATTGTGACTCTCCTCTATACTCTCTCCAATTTCTTCATGTGTGGCACCTAGACCTGGACACAGCACTCCAGCTGAGGCCTCACCAGTCCTGAGTGCAGCGGAACAATTATCTCCTGTATCTTAGGGTAGGTCTACACTTACCTCCGGGTCCGGCGGTAAGCAATCGATCTTCTGGGATCGATTTATCGCGTCTTGTCTAGACGCGATAAATCGATCCCGGAAGTGCTTGCCGTCAACGCCGGTACTCCAGCTCGGCGAGAGGAGTACGCGGCATCGACGGGGGAGCCTGCCTGCCGCGTCTGGACCCACGGTAAGATCGAACTAAGGTACTTCGAATTCAGCTACGTTATTAACGTAGCTGAATTTGAGTACCTTAGTTCGAAATGGGGGGTTAGTGTGGACCAGGCCTATCATACGATACTTCTGTTAATATACCCCAGAATTATATAAGCCTTTTTCATAACTGCATCCCGCCATTGACTCATATTCAGTTTGTGATCCAGTAGAACCCCCAGATTCTTTTCAGCAGTACTACTGCCTACCTAGTTATTCCCCATTTTGTAGTTGTGCATTTGATATTTTTCTTCCAAAGCTTAATACTTTGTACTTCTTTTTATTGAATTTCATTTTGTTGATTTTAGACCAATTCTCCAATTTGCCAAAGTTGTTTTGAATTCTAATCCTTTCCTTCAAAATATTTGGGACGCCTCTCAAGTTTGGTATCATTTTCAAATTTTTTAAAGACATTCTCTAGTCCATTATCCAAGTCATTAATGAAAATATTCATTAGTACAAGACCCAGGACAGACTCTTGCAGAATCCAACTAAGTATGTCATCCCAGTTTAACAACAAACCAACAACAACTACTTTTTGAGTATGGTTTTTCAACCAGTTGTGCATTGAAGTTATTGTAATTTAATCTAAACCACATTTCCCTACTTTGCTTATAAGACTGTCGTGTTTCACTGTGTCAAACGCTTTACTAAAATCAAGATATATTGTATCTTCCCCCATCTCCTAGGCAGTAAACCTGTCCATAAAGGAAATTAGGTTGGTCTGGCATGATTTGTTCTTGACAAATCCATGTTGGCTGTTACTTATAATCCTATTATCTCTTAGGTGCTTATAAACTGATTATTAAATAATTTGTTCCTGTACCTTTCCAGGTATCAAAGTTAGGCTGATTGTTCTATAATTCTCCTTGTTCCCCTTTTTAAAACAAGTATTGTGTTTGCCCTACTTCAATACTCTCGGACCTTACCCATCCTCCATGACTTCTCAAAGATAATCACTAATGGTTTTGATATTGCTTCAGCTAGTTCCTTAAGCATCCTATTGTGCATTTCATCAGGTCCTGATGACCTGAATATATCTAACTTACCTAAATATTAATTAACCTCTTCTTTCCCTATTCTGGCTTGTGTTCCTTCCCCCTTTTTATTAATATTGTGTTAAATATCTGGTCATAATTTATCTTTTTAGAGAAGACTGGAGGCATAAAACAGGCATAAAATAACTCAGCCTTCTTGATGCTATCCGTTATTAGTTCTCCTTCCCCTGCTGAGTAGTGGACCTACACTTCCCTTCATCTTTCTCTTGCTCCTAATGTATTTATAGAACCTCTTTGTATTGCTTTTTATTTCCCTTGCTAGGTGTGACTCATTCTGCATCTTAGTCTTTTTCGTTTTGTCCACATATGGTTGTGCTATTCTTTTGTTTTCAGCTATTTGTCCATGTTTCCACTTTCTATAGGATTCTTTTTTGATTTTCAGACCATTAAAGAGCTCCTGAAGGAGCCATATTGGCCTCTTACTATTCTTCCTATCTTTCCTTTGCATTGGGATAGTTTGCTATTTTTCCCTTAACATATGTTATTTCTCTCAACAAATTGCATTAAATTCTCTCCCCTTCCCCCCAAGTCTTGGCAGGTTTCCATTCAAGTTCTTAATTTAATTTACAAAGTAATGACCTTTATCACTGGATTGTCAACCTGTTGAAATTCTCTTTCATGTAATGTGATTCTTTTTCTGAATATTTGTTAGTTTAAACAAATGACATATTAACATATTAATTACATTAATTAAAATTATACAAAGCCAAAATGTATACAAAGGTATTATATGTATTTTGATAAATGACTTGCTATGCTTTTAGTAAGAACTGGATGAAAATTTCCATTCAACACTGATGTACTTAAGAGGTGATTACTTAGCAGTTTAAAATTGCTAGCCAACACCAATTATATGTGTATGCAAATATTTTACTCTATTCTGTAGGATATACTGAGGATGCCTGGGGAAATTCTGTAATGCTAATCTCTTACTAAGAAAAGAGAGGCAAAAATAAAAAAACAGGTTGAATATATAATTTCAGCCTTTTCCCCCATGTCATTTAAAAAATGGACTAAATTACATTTTGAAAATAATTAGTGATGGGGAAATAAAATGTGGTAGTCCTTGTAACTTCTAGACTATGAAGCTTCTTATTCACAGAGAGTCCAAAGAATACCAAAAGGGTAATTTACATGAACATGAAAATTTTAGGGGTTAGTATCCATGGACAAACTGCATATAAGATGATTAAACTGATGATTAAACTACAAGTGAAATCAGATTTGTGTGTGCTTAATATGGGAGAGGGAAGATTAAATGATGAATCTTGCTAAAGGAGTTGCCTCCCCCAGTGGCTTGAAGTATGGCCGATATCACATATGAATGTATAACTAGCAGTCAGTTGTACCCTAACAGCTTTATCTGACCTAAATAAAAAAATCAAAGAACTGTTACAAATAATATGAGTGACAGGATCTCTTTTGGAAAGTATCATTTAGCAACAATTATCCATATAGAAGTGACTTAAAAGCAATATTTCCCGGTACTCCCATTTCCTCATGCATCCTCTGAGGTCTCAGCAATCAGACCAACCTCAGAACAGTTGAAAGGACTTGGAACTTCCATGAGGAAATCCAGATGAACATAGGCTATCATATCCAGGAATCTAGGATAAGGGCAATGAGGCACTATAAGGATGTCTTAAATTCTGCATAGCCTAATTTTTCATGTGCCTGTGGGATCAAGCAAAGGGAGGCAGCAGATCTCGGAGCATCATCCAGTCCCAACACAACACATTAATGTAGAAGTCAAAGACCCAAGTGCTAAACCAAGGATACTTCATTGATAGTGTCTGTGTGCACTGAGTATAAACTAATTAATTTACTGTTCATGCTTAACACCTCCTGACTGAAATTCCACTCCCTAAAAAATAGTTTTTTCTGGCTGAGACTGTAGGTTGTTTTTACCTCTGAGGTATATCACCAATGGCACTACCAAGACCTTGGCAGAGCTTCTGGGGGCTGAGCAAAAGCCAAGATGAAACAATGGGAGAACCTAACTTTCGTCTGGGTCTACATTTTCAGAATGCATAGTATGCTACCTCAGTACTGCTAATACTATTAGCTAATACTGCTAATACTATGGGCTAGACAGGTTTCTCCAAGTTTTCAGAGCAAGTAACCTCCTTCCAAGCTACAAAATGAACTCCAAGATTAACCATGAATGAGAAAAAAATTGTAATCATAATCATACCAGAATAGCATCTAATTATGAAGTTTTGAAAAGTAAATTTTGATGAGAAAGGAAGCCCAAAATTATTAAAATACAAACAATTCATTGTAATGGATAAGGTTGTTTTGCTACTGGAAGATGTTCCCCATGATTCTGAAAGTACAAAATACACAACCTACAATTATTTTTAAATCAGCAGCAGGTTGTGATACAAAGATATGATGATAAAGGTAGAATAAGAACTTTAAAGACTTTTGCAACTAAAGATGAGTGGCACTCCTTTAGAGACAGAAACTAAGCAGACGTTGGCCATCTAAAGAAATTAAGTTGCAGGATCTTGTTCCAGGACAGGTTTGTTTTGCAATCGCCCAGTCACTGTTGCCAAGTGAACAGCATGTTGGATGAAAGGGTTATTAATCCATCTCTTTCCCCTTTGTGGGTTATCTAAAGATAATCCCACACCAGGTAAATCCTAATGGTTCCCAAATGGTTCTTCAGCTCCCTCATAGCACAAAACAAGAACAAACAAAACCAAGTTTCCTTCCTGCACATGGGAAGACCAACTTCTACATTTTCTGATGGATGTGTCTCCCTGTTGTGCATAAACAGAACATATTTTATTCTGCCTCTAGAGAAGAGTTCAGCTCATTTAGGTGCCCCAAGATGTCAGTAAATTAGGTTAAGCCTGCCACCCAAGATGAATTATTAAAGGTCTCAGCAAGTAGAGATTTGATTGTGATGTGGAAGGCTTCATATCTTCAGCAGAGAGCATTTCAGACACACTAGATAATATGGTTTTGAATCTGTGTAAAACCATTTTGTATTTTCTTTTTCTTTTTTTTTCCTTTCTGAGCCATCAGTGGAAAAACGTTCCATTGTCCTTTTCATGAAAAAAACCAACAACAACAACACAGTAGTTTTATATAGCACTTTTCACCCCTAAATCGCTAAGCACTCTAAAGGAAGTATCACTATCCTCTTTGTACAATTGGGGAAACTGAGGCACTGTGCAGTTAAAAGCAGTTTGCTCAATGGTAACAGATGTCAATACATAGTAATAGCAGAGTTGTGAATAATAAACCTTGGTCTTCTGACTTCCTGTATAGTATCCAGCAGAACCAAGCATAACGGCTATTATCTTGGTCATTATCAGGGAATGAACCCATCACCTCCAAAGCTAAGCCATGAGCCTCTACAGCTTAAGATAAAGGATTATGTCCCCTAGTTGGCTACTGTAATGGACTGAGGGCTTATCTACACTTACAGCACCGCAGTGGCCCAGTTGCACCGCTGTAGCATTTAGTGAAGACGCTACCTATGCTGATGGGAGAGCTTCTCCCATTGACATAGTTATGTCTACACTGTGGGGTAGGTGAATATAACTATTGTCGCTCAGGATTTTCTAACCCCTGAGCAACACAGTTATACCGACATCAGTTGGTAGTGTAAACGAAGCCTTAGTCTCTGTAGAACAAGCACAGAGAGCAGGGCCAGCTCCAGGCACCAGCGCAGGAAGCAGGTGCTGGGGGCGGCCAATGGAAAGTGGTGACACGTCCAGGTCTTCGGCGGCAAGTCCCTCAGTCCCTCTCGGAGGGAAGGATCTGCTGCCAAAGAATGAAGCGGCATGGTAGAGCTGCCACCGAAGTGCCACAGATTGTGGCTTTATCTTTTCTTTCTTTCTTTCCCCCCCCCCCCCCCCCCACCGCTTGGGATGGCAAATAAGCTGGAGCCGGTCCTGACAGAGAGAGAGAGATGCATAACACACACTGAACATCTTGACTTGCATCTGAAGAAGTGAGGTTCTTACCCACGAAAGCTTATGCTCCCAGTACTTCTGTTAGTCTCAAAGGTGCCACAGGACCCTCTGTTGCTTTTTACAGATTCAGACTAACACTGCTATCCCTCTGATACTTGACACACTGAACAGAGGGTTATACAAATTCTAGCAATTACAGAACTACTTATGCATTGCCATCATGGAAGTCCTGGTAGTGCCCATGAAGCTTCATTATTATAACCAACACATCCAATATTTTAGTTTGGTGACATGTTTTCTGTGTGTTTTGCTACTTGCACTTTGTCTACCACAATAATGATTTTTGACCTGTACTGTTTTGCATAAAAGATACATCTGCCAATTTCATACTATTATTTGCAGAGGTTCTAGCAGCTTGCTGAGCATGCGCACATCTTCTACCAGCTGTGGTCCTCAAGTTACAGCAATATGGTTGTCCTGAAGGGATGTGCCATTACAGGACTACTGTACAGACTTCTCTCCCCCCCCGTCACCCCCCCATGTACATTTTTTCATGGTCTCCAAAGACCTACAGTTTAAGAAGCCCTGCTCTGGAGGTCTTTATTGGCAGGAGCCTTGAAAGTTCTCACTCCATTATTTCAAGTATGACTATAGTTATAAAACTTCACCTGCTCATGGTCAGAGTTAGAGGTTTTGAGAGAAAGAGTCACAAAATATTTTTTTAGTCTGGACAGGGGTCCCCAGCTTTGAAAGTTTGACAAACCCTGCCATAAGGTACCACAACAGACTCAGTGTGACAATAAATTGCAGATTTAATGGTGTCATTTGAACAAACATGACACTTTCACTTGCGGAGAGGCTGATGAACTGGACGTCAGAAGCAAAAAGATGTCTTTGCAAACTAGGCACCTTTTCTATTTGGCTAATAAACCTTGCAGGATCTTAGGATTCTTCAGCAACTTAGCGGAGGTTCAAGTTTCTTTACTATGCTGAACTCTCACATCAAAGTTGGGGATTCAAGTATGCACTCTTTCTCCTCCTTCCCCAAATTTTGTATTAGAAAGAGAAATTTTAACAGATAAAAACTGAGTGGAGGACTAAGACCTGGGGCCATACTGTATATTTCCATAAATAATTTTATTTTTAATGCCAAAATCTTATTTATAGTAAAATCATATTAATTTTCAGCCTCCTCCTATGCTTCCTGACCTACTGAAATAGTCTGTTGCCCACCAGGGACACTACTGAACAGATGAAAAATCGACTGTTTTAAATGTCAATTAGGCCTTGTGCCCCCCCCAAAAAAGTGTATCCATTTTCCAGTATCAGTTTATCTTGTGTGGATCATTCTTAAGAGCCTGAGGCAGTCCACACCAGTTACAGCAGATAATGAGTAGTATTTTGCTGAAGCACAGAGGCACTTTACCCATGAAAGCCAGGTTCATAGTAACACCGACCCAAACTATGCAATGCTCATCAGTTTAGCCTTGCAGCTATCTCACCAAGAAAGCATTTTTGTGCATGAGCATTAAGCTACTAAATGTTTGCTGCCACCAGCCTGATTCAGGATAATGATGAAGGATGAGTGAATCTCCTTCATATGATTCACAAAATACTCCAACACCAGTTATGAATCCAGACACCCAGTGCCATCATAATCTTGCTTTGCCTTACAATGCTAATGTGATATGACAGAAAGGATACAAGATTGGCTTCCATTTCAAACAAACCCGCCCCAGGGACATTGGAGTAGGAGAGGCAGTTCAATCTGCCCACAGAGACGTTAGGTTTCCCAAATTTTATACATGAATTTAAAATACATGGTGTTTTTATACATTTTTCCCCTAGTACTCCACAACATGCATGTTTGTCACCAAAGCTTAGGGGTCAGCTAACAGAATGTCTCATAACTCCATGATTCCATGCAGTAAATCAAATGCTCATCCAGGAAACCAATTTAAAGAAAGTGCATTTTGAGATGATGTTGTTAGAGCTAAATTTCAGATATATTTTTAAATACATTTCTTCTGGTTTATCAGGGAAGTAGTGGGAGAGAGGTATAAAGGGAAAAAGGTGGAAGCTCCTTGATGCTAGTTATTTCCAAGTGACACTGGAGTCTGTCTCTCTCTCACACACACACACACACACTCTCCAGGAAAAATACTATTTTTAAAATATCAGGTAAAACAAAAAAGAGTATCTCTTTCGAAATGCCACAAAGCACTATGCAGTATTTATGGTGCGTTATAATTAATTACTAGAAGCCCCAGTCATGGATCAGGATTCCATTTTGCCAGGTGCTGTACAAAAACAGAACAAAAAGACTTCCCCTGCTCCAAAGAGCTTACAGTCTAATCACTGTTGTGGTGTACCAGTAAAACAAATTTGGGTGTGGTTTATAAATACATATAAAGCAATGTGGTTTAAAAAGTAATTAATAAAGATTCATATTATCTTTCAGTTTTCAACTATTAGAATTCAGTGTTGTATAATATATAAAACTGAGGAAGATTGGTCAGTCTAATTATCCCTTTCACTCTTCACAGGTAACAGCAGAACAAGCACTGATTATCAAACACACTGAAGTCATGCTATATTATGAATTTTCAAGATATGTCGATTTATAACTATAGGGTAGCTACAGAAACAAAAGATGACAAATCTTTTCATACACATAGGTGTGTATTCATTCACTTGTTTGTAGAAGAAACATGGTTACAGGCATGCCTCAGAAAAGGTAACCTGAGCATTCACAAACCTGCTGTATTTGACATTGCATTGTGCAACTTAATGCAATCCCAGATCAAGAGCATTTTCCTTCCTAAAGACTGCAGAACTATCCTTATTTGCTATTTTATACAGCAGCTCAAAATTATCTGCACTGACAGTCTAAGTGTAGTTAACAGAGTCAAAGTTCATGTCTGTCCAATACTTTAAAGGTAGTTCTATAAAATTAAATACGTTTTTTATTCATCAGAACAGAATACTCAGCTCTGGATAAAAAACATATGTTCTGCATTTTTAAAAGCATCAGTGCTGAACTGATAAGTAAATAACAATGACAGAGCAGCTTGGCATTTGCAATTTGCACTTTCTTCCAATTTACCAACTAAGTATTAATTTGCATTGCTTAAAGATATAGGTAGGGAAGAGCTAGGTAACAAGGTTTAATGCAATGCATCACCTCTTGAAATTTAAATGTGAAAGGTTCAACGAAAGGTTATACTGCAATTCAAGATTAGTCTGATGCTTTGATCACAAATCCCAAGGCTTTCATGGCATAATGACAAGGATTGGTTGTGACCACACATATGCTTTAGTTTTCTTTATTGAAGTGTGATACCAACTGACACAAATTGCACCAAAACTAGCCCGTGTGATTCTTTCGTGTAACTTCCAATGCCTCCAAACAAGATACTATTGCTACCAAATTACATAAGGGCAACAGATAAAAATAGTTCAATTCCAATGAATTATTTGTGTTTATTTTTTATAAGGAAGCCAACATAATTCCCCCTCTCAACTTTCTATTCAATGGCTCTGAATGTTCAGTAACTTCTCAACCAGGAAGAAGAGTAAACCCCTTTTATATTTTTGTTCTCTGTCTCAATATCTCCTGTTGTAGCTGTTCCACTTTGTATAAATGCTTACATATTCAATGGAACAAGGTCTTGCAGTTGGGGGGTCTCACATCCCATGTGAGTTTCCCAACCAGAGGGCTATAGAATCAGTCATTCATTCACTCACTCTCTCTCAATGAGTGATTATTCATTCAAAGTGGAAAAGCTTCAACAGCAAAGACAGAGACACTCCACCTTCCTGCCTGAGAATACCTCATTGCCCAATGATTAAGGCACTGTCCTGGAAGGCAAAAGAACTGGGTTTGAGTCCATGCTCTATATCAGTCAGAGGGGGGACTTGAACCTGTCTCCCCCACATCCTGGGTGAGTGCTCGAACCACTGGGCTATTGTCTAAGAGACCTCCTTGTCCTCCACAGTTTTTTGTGTGAAATGACTGACCTGGTTTACATGCCTATCTACAGGAGAGGAGTCCCCAGGGGAGGGAAATGCCTCGGCAACTAACTTCCTCCCAGTAGGCCCCATCCCTACCTATTGGCTAGGTTAGGTAGCTCCCCACTCATCATGTTGGCTTTTGTGAATCCCATTCTTGGGCACCTAACTCTTCCCATGCATTGTATAGGGAGCTTGGGTGCCTACCTCCAGATTGTGGATTCAACTAGGCAGCAGGTCACCTAAAAGTTTGGCGTTGCAATGCTCAGTCTAAGTCTCTTTTATGGATCCAGTCTTTAGCAGCTGTTCCCACACCAGGACCTACTACAGAGACTACCTGCTTTCCTGAAATTCACCTGTTCAAAGGAGCTCTAGCTGGCCTTTGTAAGGACTTTTCAGGTTACCACCTGATCTCTTGCCCCACAGCCTCAGAAGAAAGGCAATTTACCCATCACAGGTGGGACTGTGCCCATCTCACAATAAAGGGGCCAGATACGCTGTGACAAGTGCACAAGAAACTTTTAAATCTGAAGGGGAAATATGATGAATATTCCAGATGAAGTCTGGATTTAGCCTTTGACTTTGGTTAGAATCTCACACACAAAGTAGTGAAAGTAATGACTGCTTGAAAAAAAAATTATATATTTTTAATAATGAAGGGATATGAGATATTCCCCTTAATTGTAGAGACATTTTTGCTCCATCGCAATCCTGTACCCTTTTCTGTGATCACAGTCACAGTAATAATACTTAATACACTTAGACAAGTATTTCCTTTTCAATATGTTTCAAATAATTTACATCCACCTTGTGAATGAGGTATCATTCCCATTTTATATATGTAGAAACTGAGGCAGAAAGGGTGAAGAATTTTTGTTGGACTGAATACAGTAAAAAACAAGCTTCACAAAACAATCTTACCCACAGTAAAACGGCCTACATAAAGGAAGAGTACTTAAATTACTGTAATATATTTAAATGTGCACAAGCCAGTCATATTAAGTGCCCTGGGACACAATTTATAAATTGTGAAAGTTTTTTGTATACTGTCTTCAGAAAGCACACAGCACACTGGAGAAAAACATTTTGGAGCTATTCAGAAGTTTATTAAACATTGCAAAACATTTTCCACAGGAGCTGAGGTTAGAACACAATGTAGGCTGCTATATGAAGAAATATGGGGAAATTCTGAAAGGGCAATATCACCATTTACTTTGTTGCTCTTGGTTTAAATTATTTACATTTAAATTATTCATCACTTCAGTTTTGTATAATTTGCACATACAGGTATAATAATGGAAATAGTTCCTAAGAGAATATGGCATTTTCAATATGCCATTTGCACTCAAATACTATGTTACCATGGGATTGTTATAAGAACACAGATGTAAAATTATTTGGCGCCTACATTATAGCACATGACAATGTCTCTTTACTAAGAACACTATAGTTCTAGATTCTTTTTAAAAATACTGAAAAAGGGTGGAACTGATCCTTCAAGTAAATTGTTTTGTTAAACATACCAGCTTAAGAAAAAAAAATAAAAAATCTCAACACTTCCAGCAGCTAAGGATGTCACAGGGGGTTCAGAGAACAATAACTCATTAGACCCACTTACGAGGAAAAATTAAGAACGCTAAAAATGCACAGCTTGGCTAAAAGACAACAAAGGAGGAACCTGATCACCTATAAACATATGAAGATTATTATTATTTGAATTACATTAGCACCATGGGTCCCAACCACGATCAGATCCCCACTGTTCTGGACACTGTAGCCTGTAAGTATACAGAGTTGCTTCCTTCACGTATAAAGATAAGCTATACGTATAAGGCAGTAATGCAAAGGACCTACAGGCATTTAGCATAAGAATCTGAAGCCTAAGCGCCTTAACGTAAGTTAGTTAACCAGAAGTAGGGTTGCCAACCCTCCAGGATTGGCCTGGAGTCTCCCAGAATCGGCATTGATCTTCTGGTGACTATTGAAAGCAATCCAGGAGATTTTACTAGGATGTTTTAAGACAATGACATTACATCATGTTGGGGAAAAAAATCTCCTGGAATAGCTTCAGTCAGAGTTGACAACCCTAACCAGAAGTGAGCTTAGGTCAAAAGCTATCATAAAATATAATGCTGTGATAAACAAGTATGCTTAAAATTTGACATATAGCTGCAAGAAATTAGTTGATTACATTTTGTGTATTTTGCGACAGAAACATCAGCAGATGTTCAAATGCAGGATTGCTATAGTAACCAACTGACATCGTATATACTCGATCATAAGCCGGTTCGTTTATAAGCCGACCACCCCAAGATGGATAAGTAAAAATGGAAAAATGTTTATAACCTGTTCATAAGCAGACCCTATAATTCAGAGGTCACCAAACTTTGCCTCCCGGGCCATCAGGATAAGCTGCTGATGGGCCAAGATGGTTTGTTTACCTCGAGCATCCGCAGGTACAGAGGTAAACCTAAGTAAACAAAGTGTCCCAGCATGCCAGCTGCTTACCCTGTCAGGCCAGGACAGCAACTGGTGGGGAAATTTTTTGTGGGGGAGAAGCTGGGAGTCAGGGGAGTAACCCTTGTGACCACCCCCCACATGACTCCACCCCTAGCTCGGGACCCCCACACTCTCCCCATCCCATCCCTTCTCACCTTATCTGGGGAGGGCCAGGCGAGAATGTCTCTGACCTGGCTGAAGCTGCTCTGGCAGGCTAGGCTGCATGGCCACAACCTGTTCCAGTGGGCCAGACCGAGTGGCGCAGCCGCAGCATGTTCCAGCGGGCTGGGCCTGGCGGCTCGGCTGCAGCCTGCCAGCCCCACAGCTGCAGCTGCTTCAGAGGCTGGGGGGAGAGCAGCGTGGCCAGACATGGAGAGACTGTGGCCCCACCTCTTTCCTTCTGGCTCTGCTGCCTCTCCTTGCTCCCTTTGTTGTGGGGAGGAGCTGTGTCCCACCTCTCCCTCTCTATACTCGCTCATAAGCCGACCCCCTTCTCTGGTGCTTCCCTTTTTTACTAAAAAAATTCGGCTTATGAACGAGTATATACTGATAAATTTGAGGTCTTCAATATACTAACCTATAGGATAAGGATGCCCCAACATTATCAGAGTTACAAAGTTTTGATATTGACAGATGAGGCCAGATGTCCTTAAGAATATTTGTGGTGGCTATCAAACCACAGAACAGGATTAACCATGGCCTAGACTGTAGAGATCTTTTGGAATGCCAGAGATAGGACAGAACCTAGGTGGACCACCACCTATCTCACCATCTTTGGCTCTCCACAAGGATGGTGTGCATATACTGTTGTTATGACACTGCATTATTGCTGCCAACTTGTTTGAGTTGGAGTGTTTGTATCTTTAATAATTGCATTAACAGAACTATTGCAAAGTCAGAAGGTTTTTCCTAAGTTTGAGTGTTGCCACTGTGCACATTGGGGTTCCCAACTTATTAGTAATTCTAGTAACACTGGGCCTGATTTTAGGACTAGACCCTACCAAATCTCAGATTGTTAATTGGGAATTTTTAGGTAATCAATATAACTAAAACATAATCAATAGAGAAGGCTACAAGAGACAGTCCTTGCCTCAAAGAGTTTACAATCCAAATAGACAAGACAAAGAGTAGATGGGGAAACAGAAGCAGAGAAGTGAAGTGACTTGCTCAAGGTCATGCAGTAGGTCAGTGACAGAGCATGGGGATAGAACTCAGGTTTTCTGAATTCCATTTCAGTGCCCTATCCACCAGACCACACTGCATCAAATATAAATAAGATATATTTACTGTGGTACAAAGAGATATAAATAGGAGATAATATTAAAAATGGAACATGCGGCCTACAAGAAAAAGCTTCCAGACTGAGCTACATAAGACTGTGAAATAATGTCCCATGGAATGTGGTGAAAGACCACAACTTGAGACATTTGAAATTAAACTGGACATTATACAACAAGATGTACTTCAGGAAACTTGCCTGCATTGGTAAGCAAATTGCCTTGATAAATTTGGATACATCTTGAGCACCATCACCATCATACATAGATGCTGAATACATGATTTAAGAGATTCAGCGTGGCAGTCACAGCATGGAACATCTTCACTGTTCTTCCTTGGATAGAACTTTTATGTTTTTAAAGGTCATCTTAGGTGTGTTTGTGTGTTGGGGAAGTCTAGGGAGAGACTAAGGAAGAATCAGACACACTTTACATTCCTCCCTATTAAGAATACATCTCTTTGTAAAGGATTTCCATCACTGGAATTTACATCCTCATCTTCAGCTGAGGAAATGTCCTGTCCTGATAAATGAAAGTTTATCCCTGGGCTCTGTCAGACAGAATGTCCCCAAATGACTTAAGCATTCTCAGTGGATTGCGAAAGGAAAGGTAGCGTCTAATGGGAGGAAGACGGAGATTACTGAAAGCAAGGCCCAGGACTCTGATGTGCATTTGATGTTGGTTGGGAAGCACATATAGAGTCCAGTGTACCAATATGATGAGCTCTTCTTGATTTACCCAACTCAGGAAGAAGCTACAGCAAGCGGGACTAGTCTGAGCTTTTGTGTGGCCTCGTCATTCAGCATCATGTAGAAAGAATTGAAGTAGTCCAGTACAGAGATGACAGAGACTAGGAAAACTAACTATGTCTTCATCCAAGAGGAAGAACTGCAGTCTCCTAGCTAACTAAAGATGTAAAAAAGCATTTCTCATCACTTGTATGGGCACACCAGTGAGTTTAGCAGAACTAAGACTGCACAAACATCTAGAAAATGAGAAACCAGATACCCTTGCTAGAGAAGCCATCATTGTTTCTGCCACTTCTTCTAAGTACTTCCCTCTTGCAATCAGCATAATCTCTGCCTTTCTTGGATAAAAGATTGGGTCAGCTATTTTTCATACACAGATTCATTGAGTGTCATGGTGACATTGTTATCTCCTTCAGAGAATAAAATAAAAACTGGGTGTCATGACATATTGATGGTATTTAAATTCATGATTTCCCCAAGGGATCTAATATAGATGCTGAAAACTAGAGGAATAAGTTCAACTCTCATGGGACTGCAAGTGTGAACGGATAGATGCTATCACAACTCTGTGGGAATCTAGCCAAAAAGGAAACAGAGCAAGCTCAACCCCACACACCAATTGGCCTGTAGTGTACTGTGACAAACTTTATCTAAGGCTTTTTATAGATTTAACAGTATTAGAATAGATATTTGTCCATTGTCTGGATGAGACAGTCTAGTTTAATGAGCAGCATGATTTCCACATCATATGAAGTCTGATTTGGGTAGGCCAAAAATACTGGTGGAGTTCAGCTGCTAAAACTGGCTTGCCACGACTTTCTCAATAATTGGACCTTGAACAGATCATGTAGGAGTCTTTTTCTTTTCTAACTTCTGCATTTCTATGAACTGTAAAGCCAAGAACTGAATATACACCTATAGGTACTTTATCCTTTGACACAGCAAGGGCTGATCCCTCCAAAAGAAGATGGGGATGGAACTTGATTGGACAATCTGAGGAAATCTCTACAGTTTCTGGGGAGAGATGACTTCAGTTCCCATTGTTCTTAAATCAGATACCTCTCAACCTTTTTTCTACACAAAGTTAAAGATAATAAACACATTTTCAGAGACAGTCAGAGCTGATGAGAAGGGCCCTAACAAATTCATGGCCACGAAAAACACCTCATGAACTATGAAATCTGGTCTCTGACCATGAAAACTGGTCTTTTGTGTGCTTTTACCCTATATTATACAGATTTCTTGGGCAAGACCAGCATTTCTCAAATTGGTGGTCCCGATCCAAAAGGGAGTTGCAGGGAGGTCGCAAGGCTATTTTGGGGGGGGGGGGGGAGTCGCAGTATTGCGACCCTTACTTCTGCTCTACCTTCAAGTTGGGTGGCCAGAGAGTGGCGACTGTTGGTCAGGCATCCAGCTCTGAAGGCAGTACCCTGCCAGCAGTAGCACAGAAGAGTGACAATACCATACAATGCCACCCTTACTTCTGCGCTGCTGCCTTCAGAGCTGGATGACTGGAGAGTGGTGGCTGCTGACTGAGGGCCCAGTTGCTCTCCAGCTGCCCAACTCTGAAGGCAGCGCCACCGCCAGCAGCAGCGCATAAGTAAGGGTAGCAGTACTGAAATCCCCCTATAATAACCTTGTGACCCCCCACAACGCCTTTTTGTGTCAAGACCCCTACAATTACAACACAGTGAAATTTCAGATTTAAATAGCTGAAATCACAAAATTTATTATTTTTAAAATCCTATGACCGTGAAATTGACCAAAATGGGCCATGAACTTGGTAGGGCCCTACTGATGAGGTATATAAACTTCAAAATATCCTACTTCTCATTAGTTGGACACCCTCCACTCAGAAAACCCTGAGAATTATGGAGGTGCCTGGAAACAACTTAATAGTCAGGATTGTATCCTAAAATCAGCTTAAAATTGGGCATGAATTCCTGCTTTTCTCTAAAAGCAGATGGCCAACTGGTGTGAAATTTCACATGAGGTAGTTTTATGCCCTTTGAATTTTCTGTGTAATTTTTGTTTGCTTTCTCTTCATACGTTTTTAATAGGAAGTCTTTGAATTTGGGATCTGGCTGAAATATTTCAATGTTAGTCCTACTTTGCAATGCTGAAAGATTTATTTTAAAAACATTATCTACACAAAAATTTGTAGACGTGTGAATTGGGAGTAGTACTGGTGTAGCGGGCAATTAAAAAAATTGGATGTAGGATCAGTTCTAGCTATTATTCATATTATCATTGAAAACATATGGATTGTGCACCTAAACCTGACTGACTGGGCAAAAAAACCCACAAACACAAAGTGTCAGGAGCTACACTTTTCTGACAGATTCTATCTTACAATGGCAAAGGGTTCATACACAGCACCTCACATAAAATCTCCAACTGGTTGCATTTCTAATCCCACACACATCCACCCTCAGTCACCATGACCCATCTCCACTTAACCATTTAGTAGAACAAACCAAGAAATTAATACACAAAAAGAGCGTCACTGTGAAGCAGTTAGATTTGTTACATATATAAACATATGTCACACAGAGTTACCTAAGAAAGAAAGTGAACAGTGAAACCAGCTAACCAGGGCCGACTCTACTGTTTTTGCTGCCCCAAGCAGCGTGCTGAATTGCCGCTGCGGGCAGCTGAACATAGAAGCTGCCGCCAATTGCTGCCGGGGCGGAAATGCACGTGCCGCCCTAATGGCACACGGACTGCCCCCGCCGTCCAGGGCAGCAATTCGGCACGCTGCTTGGGGTGGCAAAAACACACGGACTGCCGCCCCTTGCAGATTGTCGCCCCAAGCACCTGCTTGGAATGCTGGTGCCTGAAGCCAACCCTGCACCTAACAATACACACTACTCCTCCACCCAGAAAGTACAGACTTCACTATTACTACTACTACCACCACCAGGCACCTTGTCCCAATCTGTGCCCCTCCCCCACCTTTCCCCTTCCCCTCCTATTCCCTCCCCTGCACAGGTCCAGCTCTTGTATCCTCTGCATTTGAATTAGGCAGCACTCTCCTCCATGTTGTCTGGTCTGAGAGAGAGTGGAAAGGGTGTCACTGACAGCACAGGAGAGAGTCATTCTACTCTCAGTTCAGGCATCCGGACCTAGTTGAGCCCACAGAAGCCCAGAGCTCAGGGAATGTGGTTCTGAGCCCCAGGCTGGAGCATGTTCAGTGCAGACATAATCTTTGGGGAATTTAAATGATAAAATGTGAAAGGTGATTTTTCAGAGGCTTATAATTAGGCCAAATATGGTGGATTTTCCTGGGGATGGCAAAAGGCCCCTGACACAAAGTCCCTGTTCCAAAGGAAAGGGGCATTAAAACATTTCAAAGAAAAAGTCACCACATTTTTTTTAACATGGGCAAAACAACATTTTTTTCCTTGTCCTGTTCTTTGAAATGGCTCAATTATTTTGGCTGCAATTTTTCAAAAAAAATTCAACCAGAGGCAGACACCCAGCATGGAAAATTTCAGCCCAAAGGATTAAAGTTTGGCAAAGTTATAAGGAACAGAAAACAAAGACTAATAATGGGAAGTGTGAGGCAACTTAGTAAGTGGTACTACCAGCCTTGCCTATTAAAAAAAAAAAAAAAATGTTTGCAGGGTTGTTGTAGCTGTGGTGGTCCCAGGAGATCAGAGAGATAAGGTGGGTGAGGTAATTTATTTTATTGGACCAACTTCTGTTGGTGAGAGACACAAGCTTGTGGGCTATACTGAGCTCTTCTTCAAGTCTGCTCTTATAATATATAATACAGTGCAGTATGTGTTAACAGCTTTCACAAAAGCTAAAAACAGTATTTTACCTTTATATCAGACGTGTCACGCTGGCTGTTGCGCCATGCTCTTGAAATTGATGAAAAAGTCCTATCTGCATGGTCAAACTTCCCGCCTTGTACATGTAGGAAAAATGTTGTAAAGGGCTCCTATGAAAGAAAAAAAAAATCAAGTAATACTTTTTGAAAGAAATGTGATAAAAATGGCAATTACCATGTCTGAAGTTTATGGTTACTCTTACTTCATTTCCTGGTGCATAAGTGGTTAATTGGGACAGGCTATTTCTGCTACCCACCTGATGAATAATTCAGGCATAGCTGTTTTTGTGTATGAGTAACCCTTAATTCTACTCTGCTGTGCTCACCGTAAATTAAGACAAATAAAAGCTTGTAAAAATGGAAGGGAAATATTTACAGATCAGTTGTGACATGAATTGCTTTTAAACACATTAAGAAGAAAAAGCTGAATATATTTTATATCTAAGGGTTTGTGTGGGTTTTTTGTTTATTTAAATAATTGCATGGCTTAATCAGCTAAGATTTTTTCTTTTCTTCAAGTTTATCTATTAATGCAAATAAATATTTTAATACTTAATGTAACTTTACCATTGTTATGGCTTAATATATAATTTATGATTTAGAAAAGAAAAATGTTTGAAAGATTTAAAAGCCTCCTCTTAGTTAAAGAACACTTAAGCACATATTAGTGGGTAATTGCTTGAAATTAGCTAAGCACTATAAATTACTTCAAGGATTTATGTATGCTTGTACCATTCTAACAAGCTTTAATTAATGATGTGCTGCTAATGCTTTCCCAAAGAAATTACTTTCTAGAAGATAAATCACCTTTCAATTTTACAGAAACATGCACTGTTTAACCAATATATTATCAATACGTTGCATCCGCAATATTACCTACATATATATTGCAACACCATTTAAAACAAATATGACAATGTACAATCTTAGGAGTATCTTAAGACATCTTATTTTAACTTTTAGGGATGAAAATTAAATACATTCATAAGAATTTACAATTTTTCAGAGTACACCACAAAATGAAAAAAATCATGTGAGGAAGAGAAGTTAAGCCTATTTAATGTAATACAATGAGGTCTACTTGAAAAGCCTATTTTAAAGGGAAAAGAGCTTTTTATATTGATTTGAGAAGGCTACCCCATAAAAATTAAAACACGATGTTCAGAGTTTGGAACAGATTTTCTCCTTGGAAACTGAAACAAGTTGCTGATAATCAATTACTTCAAAATCTCAATTGCCTTATATTCTGTTGGGTTTTAATTTACTCATGGTTTCTGATTATTTGTGGCTTTCATTATTATTTAAAAGTAAATGTATTTTTAAGGACTGTACTTACAATTCTCAACAACCAAGTGAGTGCAAAACTTGCAGTTGAGTAATGAGTGCCATAGTGAAACTTTGGAACCTGATCATCTTCCCATGATTCATATCGCTCTGCGAAGAATGCTGCTCTCTTTGGGTTTAGAGCACCAATAGGCTAAAACAAAGGAGACAATCACCACATCATAATCATGACCAGTTTTCAGTGTTTTTGCAAACAGAATTATTAGCATACATGCAAATATGTTGTCTAGGTTGTTTTTTTTCTTGCAAAAGCAGACAGAGTTGGTATGTGGGTGAAGACAGATGTGGATCTCAAACTTGGATAACATATACACACAGGTGATGGAAGAAGCTGTTACATTCCACCAGTACAGTCTAATTTCGATTGAACACTGATCATCACTAAGAAGCATTTCACAGCAGACAGTATTACATGAAGTGGGTCCTGGCTGTGTGATGTTTTGTAGACTATTGAATGAGTTGTAAGCAACAGTTAAAAACATGGGTTTGGACCTTGATGTCAGGCTGACCAACAGTGAAAGGGAATGTCAACAGTGTGGCTGGAATGTTGATATTAGTACTAGTGTTTGATTTTTTTGTTTGGTTTCTTGCTGTTGGTGCTGGTTTTTTTTTTTTTTTTTTTTTTTATGATAACCAATCCCAAGAGAAATTATACCTAAAGAATAAGATATGTCTGCATGTAATGCAGGAAAATGAGAAAGAATTAATGAGAGAAATTAGTGAATCAGACAAATTATATCAGAAAGTATTGATACCAAAAATCAAACTGAGTTAATTAAATATGCAAAATTACCAAAAAGACTTATCACATTTTTATAAACATTGCTAAACACAAAGTTTTGGTATACATGCCATGTGTTTTTTCAATAGTATTATTCCTATGTCAGGATTCGGTGGTCTTTTAATAGTTTCATATGTATAATACTTTAAGAGGTCTGAAATATTTTGGTACATATGGGCAATATTTGATACAGTTCTGTAATACGTACAGAGATTGATATAGAATAGTGTTTTCTTATACCATTAAATTAAATGATGCAAATATAAACAGATTATAGAAGTGCCTGGTTATAACTAAAGAATACACCTGCAGAAAAAATATTTTCACATTTATCATCTTACTAAAATAAAATTAACGGATATACTTAACAATATATACGAGATGAGACAAACATTCAAGGTAAAGCTTCTAAGCCAAAGTGACAATCAATAATCCAGCTCTGAGTCAATGAAAACAGAGGTATCCTTTGGTCATATGTAAAAAATAATTTAGAATCTAAGTAAAAAAATAATGTCCATTGCTGTATTTATAATTTTGGAAATATTTGTATTATCTGATTACTACTATCAAAGTATGTTTACTTGCAGATGGCATCTGATAAACTACTTGCAGTTGCTATAGTGTATCTTCTAGATAACAGATCAAACAAGGATTTAAGATCTAATCTTACTTAAAGCAGTTTTCACTTTGCAATTGGATAAAGAAAACATCTTAGGTTGATTACCATTTTTGCAGTTCACTAATTTGAAATGTAACCCTTTTAAAGGAGTGATTGCGGTAGAATAGGATTTTATCTGATTTAGCAAATGTGTTCCAGGGAAGAATGAAACTGACTCCAAGAACTATCTTTTTTGTTACAGAACCATTTTGGAATCTCCATCTGTACAGATTTTCCCTAAAGACTTAGCTATGCTGGAGGGGAAAAAAGGAGAAATAAGATCATTTGTAAAAAAACCTGTATGAATTAAAAATAGAATCAGTGCTGTATCTGTATAGTACTGTAGCATTTTAAGTATTCACTTAATTTGCTCCTATTTTTATTACCCTGCAAATGAGTATGCCCCAAATCAATAGTTATAGAATTACATTCCTTGAATATAAAGCTAAAACCAATTAGGATTGATTTCATTCTCTTTTGAAAAAATGGTATCATGCAGAGATCCATACAGCTAAAATCCACAGTATTGATTCTCACTATTATTGTTACAGTTGGTTTCTTAAGCCTGCAACAGGACAACCATCAAGACATGCCACATTTATTTTCAAGCAAATAAAAAAAAAAAAAAAAGTCCCCAAACGACAGAAAGCTTAGGAGGAAAAAACAAAAAAACCCCAAACCAAAACAAAAAAAAAAACAACGAACCACAGAGCTGTGCACTGACAATGATACACTATCAGCTTACTCAGAGAAGTTACAGTGGGAATACACACATTGAATTATACATTACACGAATGCACTGATTTATTGTGGTAATAACATCCACCTCATTAAAAGATTCTGCTTTGCTGCAGTCGGAGAGCTACATATTGTTTACTGCTATAAATTAATGGCAGTGCACAAAACACTGTGGAACCCCTCTAACAATAGATCTGTAATGACAGTGCTGTATATCACAGCTTCCTCAGCAGCTTCATAATAAAATGGAGACAATGTATTGGTCTAATACATTCTACCATGCTGGCCCATATTTTTCTGACAACTGATTTAGCAGACGAGGTGATTCAACAATGCTATAAAGTGCTGTAAACCGTTAACTAAGCTTGAGCCATACTGGAAATCATTGTATAGTGGCTATTCAAAAATCCTTCCCAAAGCTGAATTTGATTTAAAATGTTAATCCAAATTTCTTAGTAACGCATATATTTGGAAATAAATAGGTAACCGTTGTTAACTACTGAGGTTGGGGATGAGGGCTGATTCTTCTACCTGATGGCAAAGAGAGGTAATCCACCCGAAGCTATGTAAATGTATTTATAGAAATGATGGGAGCAGAGTTGCTCACTAGCCAACATGGTTTCCCTCCAGCTACAAATCGGAGAAAAATGACAAACTCAAAGCTATAGCCTTCATCCTCAGTAATTCCATTCTTTGTTGCTGCAATGGATGGAATGGAAGAAGTAGATCTTAGTCTGTAGATTAAATGATCAGATACTCCTATTAGTGTATGAGGAGAAGCAAAAATATGGTAAGTAACTTTTTGTTTTGCTTATTTTAAAAGAGCTAATGATCCTGTCCTCAGCCAAAGGTACATACAAAAGCTACATATGAAGGAACATGGAGATTCCAATCTTTCCAGGAATATTAAACTTTTAAAGTGTTCTTGGTGTAGCAGTATTTTTTTAAACATACTTTTTGGTCTAGAATTGAATATAGCAAATCCCAGTCTTTGGACCACTTTAAATTTCCTTCCTTTAAAACAGACTAAAGCAGATTTGGACTGTTGAAAAACAATCAATTACAATGTGCTGATATTTGGTGGTTTTGCTAATTTAAAATATGCCTTGGCACTATGGTGTGTTGCTGTATTCATTCGTTATGAATATTCTGTTGATTTTACTGCTTTACATGCTGTACTTATGAGAGCAGTTGCACATCTTGCCTGCATTTTCAGGTACAGAAGCCCTGTCTCAGAGTCAAAGACCACTGTCAGAATGCCATTTGCACACTTCTCTCGTCTAGACAAATATAAGACTTTTCACAGTATCTATCACATAAGCACACATTCTAGAGTACAACAAAGAAAAATAATAGAATACATTCACTTTGGAGAACGAACTGTTGAAGTCCTATTTAAACAGATTTAGGGTTTACAAGGAAAGAACTGTGGTATGCCTAGTTAAGGTATGTAGTTGCTTTCATCCCTATATACTTCATTTTGATTTTTAGCTAGCCTTATTTTAAGGATGCCATCTTTTGATGTCATCTTTACATTATTTTTATAACTGGATTCCTTTGTATATCAAAATGTAAGCTTTTTCCTTATTACAGAAATAACACACTTTTTATTTCACTGACTGTACACCTTTTACAGAGGCAAAATTTGGAGGATTTGTGATCATGAATCTGGTCTTTTGTCTTGGTTACTTAAAATCCACAAAGGATTTGAAAGGACAATGAGATGACATTTAGAGGCAAGAATATTAATTATTGTAGATAATAGGTGATTATAGTGTTTTAACAGTCTCTTTACCTCCCTGGTTCTTGGAGAAGTATTCCCAGAAACTGACTTTTGGAAACCAATGGGGTCCATGAATTCCCAGGAAGAGGGAGGACAACAGTAATTCAATGGTCAGTAATGTAGTACAGGGTTTTTAGACCAGTGAAAAGGTGTTCTTATTCATAGGACTACATATTTCTGCTTTCCTTCATCATGAACAAGAATCACATCAGGTGCACCCCCTTGCGGGCCCTCTGAACTGGAGTTTTTTTTTCTATCTATTCCATTAATAGTTTCTCTAGCTCTTCTGTTATTTGACTGACGACTACCTGTTATTCATGTTGAAACTATCTTTTTCACTTATTTCTGCTCTTGATGACTCCATCCGTTATGTCAGAACCCTCTAACAAGAACTGTCTGCCTCATTTTATATATGGTTGTGAAGATTTTATTTCTTGTAATACGTTTCTGTAGTACCAGCTGAAAAACTTTTTGGTCCCCTCATAATGCTTTCTCTGTCTGTAAGTACTATCATTGTCCTTGAAGCTAAACATTTGTCACCCCATTACAACTGTGTCCTCGAAGTCTTGTAACTCCTGTTTTCCTTAAGAGTATTCTGAAGAACATTTTCTTGTCTTCCTGTTTTTCTTAATCTCAGCGTCTGGTTTTCATTAATAATTTTCAGTCACTGCTAACTTGTTTGTTACTTCCTACATTGGTTCCATGCACGTACTTAATGTCATAACCTATTAGGTTTTCGTTTTCTTTATTGAAGATTTTAGAATCACTCCTACAGATTAGACAACTTCTAATGAATAAGCTTTTTCTAAGAATATTTGGCCTATATTCTTACTGGTCAGTTTGAGCCTCTCTCCCATTTCACACTTATTCTGAGTTTGCAAAATGGCATGAAACATCATGAATGGCAGGGGAGCAAGGACAACAGAGACAGAAAGGGCCATAACTTTATCAACATACTCAAAAATGTAACCAAGGATAATTCTTGAAAGGAAAAGACTCATTTCTGCTTTGCAGACCTCTTTGGCCCCAGACAAACCCACCACAGAACCTGTCATAGGTGATGGGGATTAAATAATTATGGCCCTTCCTTAAGGGGCATCCCC
Source organism: Malaclemys terrapin pileata (assembly GCF_027887155.1). Lineage (NCBI taxonomy): Eukaryota > Metazoa > Chordata > Testudines > Emydidae > Malaclemys > Malaclemys terrapin. Next base: position 85,094,540 of record NC_071509.1, on the reverse strand, counting down.
CGCTACTAAAGGATCATTGTCTCCACCTACTCAAACCTTTGACCCACAATGTGCTCCTGCTATAATGGCTAGGATGTTTTAGTCTCTAAGTGTATTGTTTCTCAGGATATAAGCTGTCAAAGTTGTATCTGAATTGAAGTGGCAGGAAAAAAATATGAAGACAGTAAGCACAACAACATACGGTTCTTTTAAAGAACTGATATCTTATTACATACTTTGGCTAGAAATACTTTGGCAGTATTAAAAATAAAAAATATACAGTAATAAAAAATTAAACAGCATTATTTAAAAAAATAAAATCTGATCCTGAACTTGCTTCTCCTCTTGATTTTTTATCTTTTTCTGTCTGATCCTACCCACTATCTGAAGTTTTGTGCATCTAATTGTTTGCACTGTTGAGTTATGCTTCTTGGCATATTTGCCAAGTATGATCTTTGTTCTTCCTAGGATTTATTTTCAAGACCACTTATCTGGTTTTCATTATTGAGATTTTTCAATAACTTGTGCTTGGTCAAACACAAATCTTCAGGAAAAGTATCCAGTCTTGATTTGAACACATCATAGAATCATAGAAGATTAGGGTTGGAAGAGACCTCAGGAGGTCATCTAGTCCAACCCACTGCTCAAAGCAGGACCAACTCCAACTAAATCATCCCAGCCAGGGCTTTGTCAAGCCAGGCCTTAAAAACCTCTAAGGAAGGAGATTCCATCACATCCCTAGGTAACCCATTCCAGTGCTTCACCACCCTCCTAGTGAAACAGTGTTTCCTAATATCCAACTTAGTCCTCCCCCCCACTGCAACTTGAGACCATTGCTCCTTGTTCTGTCATCTGCCACCACTGACAACAGCAGAGCTCCATCCTCTTTGGAACCCCCTTAAGATAGTTGAAGGCTGCTATCAAATCCCCGCTCACTTTTCTCTTCTCCAGACTAAACAAGCCCAGTTCCCTCAGCCTCTCCTCATAAGTCATGTGCCCCAACCCCCTGATCGTTTTCATGCCCTCCGCTGGACTCTCTCCATTTGTCCACATCCTTTCTGTAGTGGGGGGCCCAAAACTGGACGCAATACTCCAGATGTGGCCTCCCCAGTGCCGAATAGAGGGGAATAATCACTTCCCTCGATCTGCAGCAAGAAATGGAGAATTCACACGTCCCTTGGTAGTTTGTTGCAGTGGTTAATCATCCTCCCTCTTAAAAATGTGTGCCTCATTTCCCATTTGAACTTGACAGGCTTCAGCTTCCAGCCATTCGTTCTTGTTTTGCCTTTCTCTGTTAAATTAAAGAGCCCTTTAGTACCCAGTATTTTCTCCCATTATGGTATTTATACACTGTGATCAAGTCACCTCTCAATCTTCTTTTTCATAAACTAAACAGATTGAGCTCTTTAAGTCTCTCATTGTAAGAAACATTCTCTAGCCCTTGAGTCACTTTTGTGGTTCTTTTCTGCATTCATCCTAATTTTTCAACATCTTTTTTTAAATGTACCGGAACAGTGCAAAATATTCTAGTATTTGCCTCACCAATGTGGTATACATAGGTAAGATCACCTCTATTCCTATTCACTATTCCTCTATTTACACATTGAAGAATTGCATTAGCCCTTTTTGTCACAGCATCACACTGGAAGTTCATCTTTAGTTGCTTGTCTCCTATAACTCTTAAATCCTTTTCAGAGTCACTGCATTTCAAGACACAGTCCCCCACATTCTGTAGGTATGGCCTACATTCCTTACCCCTGCATGTAAAACTTTGTGTTTTAATACAGCCAAATGCATTTTGTTTGAATGGGCCAGCTTACCAATCACTCCAGACTAGTCTCTGACTGCCCTGTTTTCATCCTTATTTACCATTCTGACAATCTTTGTCATCCACAAATTTTATCAGCAGTGATTTCATATTTAGTTCTAATTATTCTATACGGTTTGAGTCACAGTGGCTGTGAATACTTCTAATTTATATTTTAAGCCCTAGAGCAGGCTGGCAGGGCTTAATAGCAGTGTCTTCTAATGCACTGACTTGATTTTGGGTGCACTGAAATGACCGGCATAAGTACAGAGCAAATCCTTAAAGCATTTAAGCAGTTAAAACACAGTCTATATTAAAATCCTGTATAGATATTGAGGGTTTTATTTGTTAAGTCACCTTTGGATCAGGTGCGAAAACCTTGCACTTAGTTCTCAGATATTAAGTGTTGAAATCATGCTGATAAGGCAAACTGAGAGGGAGCATTTCTTGCGTTCAAAGGAAATTAGGGAACTATTACACATGAGTTCCTACCTTTGGAACATACAAGCTCAGGGGAAGCTTTGGATGAGGTTCATGTTGCAGTATCGGAGGACATTTTGTTTTTTTCCCCCTATTACTAATATAAGCTAAGCACCAAAAAAGGATCTGGACACTTAAAATGTGGTCAATAGGACTATAATTGAAATGAAAACCTCATTGTCCTGGACTTGCAGGAAGACAGACAAAATGGGTGTGGTTTCATTAGGCCACAACATTATGAATGTCCAATTCTGGTTTGTCGGGGAACGGGCCCCCCAGTACCTTCTCTGGACATCAGCAACTTGCTATATTGTGACAACTTGAACCTTACCTACTGATCTACCCCACTGGGTAGGTCAATAACTAATCAAAAACTTGATTAGCACAATGCTCACAGCAAAATAAAAAAACCCAGTCCAATGCTAATCCTAGGGATGACAGCTGCTAACCCAGGCATGAGAGCAGGTTCAGGCCAGAGGGATATAGCATATATACTTTCCTAGGATGTTCAGAAGCCAGTGGCACACCTGAGTCTCGGCGGCTCGCCCACCAGCTCAGGTGACGTTTCTCCCTCCCCTGACCACCTCTTCCCCAACCCGGAGGGTGGAGGGACCCTTAAAGGAGCCATAACCCCTTTTTCCTGTTAGTCCAGACAAAGACCCCATGTCTTGAGGCTGGGGGAGGTGAGTAAGACACTTGGCATTTAAAAGTAACAGCAAGTTTGCTATAGACAACTGCACATGGTTAGCTTTTGTGTCTGGGTGTATCCACAAATTTGCTTACACAGGAAGAAGACAGGTTATTTCAGTGACCATGTACGTGACATAGTACCTTTTCTTCCCCTCTTCTCTTTACCTGAATAGCATTATTATGGTGTGTTTTGTTAAAGGTCATATTCAGATCATAATTTAGTTACATAGTACTACAATCAGTTTAAAGGACTCCAATCTTAGGACATTAGTTCCATCATCTGTTAGGGAGCTAGTAGGGATGTTGGGTTTGAATAACTCTAGGATTCTCTGTTGGAATTGTCCCATGATTAGCATAACAAGTGAGTGTACTCAAATTATTTTACCTCAGAGTGTGGCTCTCTTGCAATTGTGCTGCCTCCTTTGCAAATCACTGGAGATGATGTACCTTTAACATCTGACACTAATCAAGTTAGTATCCATTTGACATTTGTTCACATTCCATCTACTTAAACTTCTTTCCCCGTGACACAGGCATATCATTATGCACATGATCACCGGTATAACAGATGGTTTTGAATAAAGGTATCTCAAAGAATTATCTGGTATCTAGTATTGCAGTCCAACAAACAGTGTGTGTGCGTGTGTGTGCCTGTGTGTGCGTGTCATAAACGGACAATAGTGAAAGTAATTCTTGAAGGGAACAGTTAAACATTAAGTATAGCTGATATTACAATCATTTCCAAAATATAAACAGGTTTCATATGCAAGTGAGAATAATTAAGTATCATCTACAAAACATATATCCCAAAGCTCACCATACTAAAACAGTTCCCCATGAGAATGGAAAAAAAAAATCACAAATGGTCACTGAAACCACACAGGATCTTCCTGTTTATGCCCAGACATAAAAGCCAGTCAAGGGTATTCCTCTACATCAAACTTGCTGTTACTTTGAGATGCAAATGAATTTTTCACTCAAACATTTATTTTATTTTATCCTGGTGAAGAGACACAGATAAATGGCCTCCAGTGGGCTCATTTAAGACTCGTATGCACTGTTTAGGGTGCAGACAACTATTTCTCATCAGCTCCTTTATCTAACTGACAAGAATAACCAACAGACTGTGATCAGCATTTTTATCAAATCTAGTCTCTTTGGATATTTTTTCATGTACTGCATATGGATTAAATGGCATAGCACTGTTATCTCAACATATTCTAAAATTAAATGTTATATAATCTAAAAAATACCAAAGCCACTGAGTTTTAGATCTATCAGTATGATTTTTTCAATGAGCTTTGTATCTCTTACAAATACATGTTTGAAGTGACCCTAGATAGTCCTGAAAATGCATTGGACCATATTATGCCATCAATATTTAAGCAAAACTCGCTTTTCAAATCAATGGGAAAATTTGTTTAACCAATTATGGCACAATACGGCTCACTGAGAACATAAAAAGCAACTCAAATGGCAAAATAAGTAAATTATCCTGGACCAACTAAATAAAAAGGTAACTATCATTGTTTATATATCAGTGTCATTACTATCATTCGCCCACATTGTGTACGTAAACTAATATTAATTGAGATTTTTACTTAAAAGCTAACATATGTTGTTTAGCCAGGTAAAACTATCCACTAATAAAAATGCTCTAAGGGTTGTCCCAAGGTTAAAAAGCTTGAATGTGTCCACATAAAAGTGTTTTTAATGATGCAAAAATACAGAAGCTTAATGTGTCTGAAGATGATCACTGATCAATAACCTCTAGCTCAAAACAGCAAAATAACCTTATATCAGTGTCATTACTATCATTCGCCCACATTGTGTACGTAAACTAATATTAATTGAGATTTTTACTTAAAAGCTAACATATGTTGTTTAGCCAGGTAAAACTATCCACTAATAAAAATGCTCTAAGGGTTGTCCCAAGGTTAAAAAGCTTGAATGTGTCCACATAAAAGTGTTTTTAATGATGCAAAAATACAGAAGCTTAATGTGTCTGAAGATGATCACTGATCAATAACCTCTAGCTCAAAACAGCAAAATAACCTTATGTTTAGTGATAGTGCATTTCTTTCCATCTTCATATTGCCTACAACACTATCGATAATGCACTCCAACATTCTGTAAGGCTTTCACTTCCATCTCCAACAGATACCCAAACGTAATGCATAACCCAACTTCAAACTTAGACTCTAAAATAAAACGTTAGCCGTGATCTTATATATTTTTATGTAACTTATATCAAACAATCAGCATGACTGACTGTCACACATGGCATGCATCTGGGAAGTCACTCAGTCTTAATACTGTTGAAGTCACTGCTAAGGTTTGGTTTACCTCAGTGGATCTCTCTCAGAATAAAGGGAGAAAGGGCGCTGCATGTGCCTGGGAATCAGAGGGAGAAATGGTGCTGTTGAAGCCGATCCTGCCTATGTCAAAGTGCTGGAAGAGTGTGTAGAGGCTGTGCTGTGCCTCAATAAATTATTTGATTACATTTTTCCCTATTTAAAAGTTACTGAAAGTAAATACACCAAGAGTAATCCTCCATGATTAGCAGTGACAACATAACCTGTCAGCCTGAAGGAACCTCCCTGAAGCAACCTTTGTTACCAGTCACTTTCCAAAACAGTCCATAGGCCCTCATGGCCTTCCAGAAATTGGATAGAGCCAGGAGCAGTGGCAGGAACAGGGAATGTGTACCTTCATTATACCAGCAGATCTGCTTATTGCTCTCCCCATTTCTTGCCAGGATGAAACATACCTCTCAGCCTTCAAACATGTCAAGGTGGTGTGCCTGTAAATGTGATAGCTACCATTTTGGCCAACACCAGGAGTTGAACCATTGACCACCAGAGCTCCAAGCATGAGTTTTTACAGCTTGTGCTAAAAAGCCCATTTTCTCAAGCTGAGAGCTGTAACAGACTTACATCCTCTCTGCATGACTAGGCATAGAGTGGGGTGGGGGGGGGGGGGACGGACGGACAAAGCACACATTGGCCAGTGGGTTACACAAGCAAAATGTGTGACAAATGACTGAAATGTGAAACATGTATTTTGGTTATTCATACCATAATTTAGATCATCACAGTTTTTCAGTACAAAACCTATTTTAAAGTGATGTTCTCACTGTGCTAATCATATCGAAACCTACCATCTCTTTACATTGTTCAGCAAAGAAGTGAACCCCTTAACCTTCACATCCCTAGCTTAAAGAATTACTAATTGAGCTACAAGAGTAATTGGTAGTAATTGACTGGCTAGGATGACTTGATACACACTTTCTCAGGGCATTACACAACTACACCGCTACCTCGATATAAAGCAACCCGATATAACACAAATTCGGATATAATGCGGTAAAGCAGTACTCCGGGGGAGTTGGGGCTGCGCACTCCGGTGGATCAAAGCAAGCTCAGTATAATGCGATTTCACCTATAACACGGTAAGATTTTTTGGCTTCTGAGGACTGCGTTATATTGAGGTAAAGGTGTATTTACTCACTAGTCAGCAGCAGAATATTGTCAGCAAAGAATCCTGGATTCTATCCCTGGCTCTGGGAGAGGAGTGTGGTTTACAGTGGTTAGAGATTGGATTATCCTAACTGGTTTAGTCATTCTAAAAGACAGTGTGGTGCAGTGGCTAAGAATGGCATCTGTTGTGTTAGAGACCTGGATTCTGCACCTGCAGAGACTTGTACGAGCAGTGTCTATTATTTTTTCTTAGTGGGATGGGGCGTGTTCAGCAGGTCTGATCTTAACTATTTTCTAAGTTGGGGTTGATGGCCACAGTTAAAAATAAAAATAGTGAATTGCATGGAAATTTAAACAGCACCTTGAAGATATGAGATTTGAAATCCTGATTCATTATTCTCCATTATGGCTAAAAAGCTATACAATATTCCATAGACAAACACTACCAATGTATAATTGATATTCTAGCCATCAGCACGAGGAGCAACAGTGTGGCCAGAGCACAGGTATTTTAGATTTATTGCAAAAGGAGTACCAAAAAAGAAACAATCCAGTGAAAATTTGACAAACTGGATGATTTTTAAACTCTTTTTTTGTATCAATTCATCTTTTTAATCAAACCATCATGGAAAATTCAAGCTGTACTCAAAGTTTATATTCTGTGTTATGGTTTTGCCATTTTAATGATATTTTTCCAAAATAAAGGTTTAAAGCTCCTGTTAAAACTGAACTCATACACAGACCTAAGTACAGTACAGCAACCATTGCACCACAACATAGAAAAGCAGCGGTTTAAATAGAGTGTAAATTAATGTGAAGAAAAAAAGGACTATTAAACTAAGGAACATCTTTATTTCTAGAGTAATTCATTGAATATTTAAACAAAATTATTGAAAGCAAGACCCTGACTACCTTGTATAGACAAAGTTCATAAATGACCTGATCAATAGTAGATTCTTTTTAATCCACACTTGCACAGCATAATGTGCAAGGGCTTGCCTAGAAATCACCATACTTTATCAAAAACTGACGGGATTAGCTTTAATTTCTCACAGGCCTCTCTAGATGGCAATGATGAAGTACAGTCTGAGCCACAACACCTAAATGCAATCTGATTATTATACATGAAATCAAAGGTGCCTAAATATGAAGTGAAGTTCTTTAAAAGGAGTTTGAGGCCTGAAATCTATTCCTAATTACTTGGTGCCAGCAGCAATGTAGTCTTCCACTCAGCCAACAGCAATTTTTTATTTGGAATTTGAAATATTGATTTAAGTGATTCTAATGGCTGATAATCTGGTGGACCCCAGCTGTACATCATGTGGTAAATAAGCAAAGTAAAAGATTTACATACACTTCACACTAAGTAGTTTAGGAAACACACAGAAGACTATTCCACCCCGATCACCTAACATGAAAATGGAATCATTCTCTTAACAGCAAAGCATGTGACCAGTTCACCAGAGATGTGCTATCTACAAAATTCAATGATTTGCACAAACCAGTCCATACCCCAAGGATAAATTATCTATTTACATTTTCATCTTTAAAAGCAGCAACATCCAGGAACAAGAGCAAAAACAGTTTTGTAGTAATAAACCTAGTAACTGTGTTTCTTTGAGATGGTGTCAGTGAACTCTATCATCCGTGATGGGATTGTAGTTCCTGTTCTCTCAGCTGGGCCTTCTAGTGAAGAGAGCATAGCTGTCAGGGATGGTCTAGATAACACTTAGTCCTGCAATGAGTGCAGGGGACTGGACTATATGACCTCTCAAAGCCCTTTCCTATCCTATGATTCTATATGATTCTTGCTACTGTCTCCTGTTTGGGTCTGCCCTAAATCAGCCAACCATCAAGGTAAGGGTAGACAGGAATGCCCTTCCTTCTGAGGAGTGCCAGTACTACTTCCAGGCACTTTGTGGAGACTCTCAATGCTGTGCAGAGTCTGAATGACAGTACTTTGTATGGGTACTGATTAGATGTTGTGAATCTTAGATACTTCCTGTGGGCCAGATGGATGGCTAAATGGACATATGCATCCTGCAAGTCAAGGGACATGAACCAGTCTTGAGTCTGAAGAGATGGGATGATAGAGGCAACCATTAGCAGCCTGAATCTGAGGTAGCATATATATTTTTCAGTTTCCTCAGGTCTAGGATAGGACAAACATCCCCTTTCTAATCTGGGATGTGTAAGTAATAGAAATAGAAAACTCTTCCCTAGTACTCCTGTGGTACCTCTTCTACAGCCCCAAGATGAAGCAATCAGGCCATTTCTGTTCATAATAGTGAGTCCCTGAAGAGAACGGGGAAGGACAGTGGGTGGAGATAATATTTTGAAATGGATAGGGTAGCTGTAGTTGATGATATCTATCACTCATTTGTCAGCTGTAAAGGCCACCCAGGCCTGATGGAAAAGGACAAGGTAATTCTTAAAGGTGGACACAGGCTCCAAACTGATGGGAGCATTGAATCAAACTGGAGTCAAATCTGCTGCTTCTTTAGAGGAACCAGATTAGCTGAGGCAGTGGAAGACGGGCACCCCTTTGACTACTTGGGCTTCTTTCTTTGTGGGTATTCTGGTTGTCAATCTCAGGAGCAGGATGATGTCTCTGCTCTACTGGAGGTGGTACTTGTCAGGGTTTCTATAAGGGGCCAGGATGTAAATCCCTAATGACTTCAGCACTTCCCTTGAGTCCTAAAGAAATAGAGTGCTTTCATTTGTTTTCTGGTGGGAGAGCTTTATTCCCTCCAAGGGCAGGTCATATATGGCGGTATGTACCTCGTGTGGTATGCCGGATGCCTGGAACCACAAGGCCTGTCGCAGTGACTGCCACATTTAGGGAATTGGGATAAAAATCTGTCTGGGGATTGGTCTTGCTTTGAGCAGGGGGTTGGACTAGATGACCTCCTGAGGTCCCTTCCAACCCTGATATTCTATGAGTCTATCTATTAAGTGAGGAAACAGTATTTGGGAACCAGGACCTGGGAGTTCGCCCTCAGGATAAAGTGAAGTTGATAAATATGCTTTGTGCCCTAAAGGGTCCAAATTTATTTTTATCTCTACATGTATCTTTCATAAACTTCACTTTTTCGTGTATTACCAAAACAACCAGAGATCCTGAGTCTGGATTGGCATAAGAGTGTTCAAAGCCCTTTGGGGACACCTGATATCTCTTCTCCGCTCTTTTCACAGTGGGAGGAAGAGTGGCCAGTGAATGCCACATCCTTTAGCCAGTTCCAGGATCCCCTCTTTAATAGGGAGGTCAATACTAGCCAGCATTGTCGTGCTCAAGATAAAGAGTTGGCTGAACTTCTCTATTCAAGGTCTCCACAATGTGGGACAGAAAATCCTGAAATGCTTTAAAGCTATTTATCACCAGTGCCGGGACTGGTGTCATTGTGTCATCTGGCGATGAAGACAATTTCTTGAGTGAAGACAGACAGCTCTCTCTTGCTCCCAGAGGGCCTCTTTGGCTCAATTGTGGGTGGCTTGGTTAACAATTCCACTGTGGAATGGGATCTCCTCCTCTTTATGGAAACGTGGGAGGGAGATCTGCTCCTGGATGTGCGTGATGATCATCCCCAGTAAGGCCTTTATGTCCAAGGTGGCATGATGTATGGGTGTTGGCCTGGTTGAGATTAATGGCACTCATGCCCAATCTGGGACAGAGTTCTGAATGACAGCTACCTGGTGCCCTCCGTGGTGTTACTCTCTGAAGGGATCGCTACTCAACGCTGGCAACTAAAGCTACTTTTCCTTTTTGAATGGTGGTGCTGTCAGATGGTGAGACACTGGGGCCGGTTCCAGTGCTGGCCATCTCTTCAGCACAGGAAACAACTCTGGAGGTCCCTGGTATCTTTTCTTCTTGATTCCTCTTGTATGTATCTTGGGCCCTTGGTGGGGTCCATCATGGTCAGCACCAAGTCCTTCATTCACTGTGCTATTCCCAGGCTGATCAGATGATCTGTCCTTTGAGAAGTGATGATGTGTGCCCTCCTTCTGGGATTCCCTTCACATTTGAGCTATATTTGGGCTCTATCTGGCTCTATGAGTGAGCATAATCTTTATTTATAGGGACAGGTATTGATTTTACTGCCTGGGATGCTGGCATCACAGTAGTCAGTGCAGGTTCCAGAGCTGAAGCTATCAATACTAAGGTTTCTGATGCTGCAGACTTCACAGATGTTGAAGTGGTCAGTGTTGAAGTCTCTGTCCCTGAGGGTGAGCTCTCCATCTTCTTTTCACTGCCCAATCCCAGGGTGTGATGTATGCTCAAAGGAGCACTGGCTGAAATTGGTTTATTAGGCTTGCCTAAGTAGCGACAGTCACCTCTGGGTCTGAAATGACCTGTATGGAATGCTCTGGCAAATGTTGCTTGAGCCAAGCATCCCTGGATTTGCAGAACCTGACAGAGAAGGACTTGCACACGGAGCATCTTCTGGGATGTAGCTCTCCCCTAGGCAGAAGAGAACTTTAAGGGTTTGGCATTTGCCATTAGATGTGGCCGTTGTCATGGAGCCCCTTGCTCTGCTGTACACAGAAGTGTTCAGTGGAGTAGGAGTTTCTGGTAACTTTTCTTTCCTCTTTCGGGGATGGGGGTGAGGGGATAGGATTTGTCCAAATAAATGGAGTGTGAAGATGAAGATTTCTTCACAAGTCTCTAAGAAAAGAAGTGGGTTAGGCATTTGCTAGATGTCGTATCTCTCAGCCACTAGTTGTAAGAGGGAACGAAGGGAGTGTCACAGCTTCTCCAAACTTTATGCCCTCACTTAGGAACATGAGGAGGCACAGGGCACATGTGCAGCCCTGACTGACACTGATGTTCAAAAGAATCCGATCTTATGCACGAGACACACGTACACCTACAGTGGGATTGACACTAAGGCTAGGTCTACACTTGGGGGGGGGAAGGGGGGTCGACCTAAGATACGCAACTTCAGCTACGTGAATAGCGTAGCTGAAGTTGCATATTTTAGGTCCACTTACATGGCTGTGAGGACAGCGGCGAGTCGACCGCAGGTGCGCCGCCGTCGACTCCGCTTCCGCCTCTTGCCGTGGTGGATTTCCGGAGTCGACGGCAGAGCCATCAGGGATTGATTTTATCGCGTCTTCACTAGACGTGATAAGTCGATCCCCAATAGATCGATTGCTACCCGCCGATCTGGCGGGTAGTGAAGACGTGCCCTAAAATAGCATCAAAGAAGAAATGCCCATTATTGAAGTTTATGCTAGGACAATGGGTCAGGTACATTGTCCTAGCATAACTCACCAAAAAAATCTATTACTTCTAGCCCAAGTATATTTTTCTATCCGTGGCTCCCACATACCAATTAAACACCTCAGTTCACTGAATGTGCAAGCTATTTGTTGCTTTTGTACAGTTGGATAGAACAGAAGTTATTGAACCCACTATAAAATAGAAACATTTCAGATATCTAAATAAAATGATTTATCCCATACTGCATGAAAATGATAAAGAGTAAAACATTATGATGTACACATGCACCTGAAGTGAAGACAGATGAGGATTCAAGAGAGTTTTAATAATCCTCCTCTAATGAGGTAAATTTATAGTCTTACAAAAGTGGTGTCTACCACATAACGAAGTTATCAACAGCCCAGCTTACTTGTGCATTAAGGATCTTAAAAACACTTAGGGTGGATTTTCATCCATAAAAAGTCCTCCTTTAGTATCTCAGAATTTACCAAGTAGTAGTTATTTCTATATTCTCTCTCTATCCCAAGCCCCGGGGCACATCACAATTTATTGCCTGAATTGAATGAGGAAAAGGAAAAAATGTACTTTTGGATGATGGAAGTAGTACAGAAGATGGGAATTATTCTGGTATAAAACACTATATGCTACATAAATAAAATATGTACTGCTTATAAGTAAAATATGTAATGTTCATTCCTAACCATAACCACATCTTAAGGAATAAACACTCAAGTTGGAGCGGGATAACTGAAGAGTGGTATGTTGCTGGTATTTGTCAGGAGTATTTGCAACACTGACAGTAATATTAACCACAATCCATTTCAGTTGCTTTGGTTTATCATTGTGTGACTGATGTTCAAAACAATGTCATCAGAAGCTGCTTATATAAAGTGTGGGTTTAACCTATACATTGCAGTTATTTAAATCTGTACTAACTGAGCAGAACTAGTTAATATATAAACAAGGCCGTCACCTAGGTTTGTCAATCAAAGTGATAAACATTTAAAGTTATATTTAGGCATGGATATAATAGGTAATGGATATAATAGGTAATAAATATAAACAGTGTACTATACATACTTTAGTGCCAAAAAATCAAACTGTTTTGAACATAAATTCACTGACCGATATATTATTTCACATTTTAAATTACAATTATTTCAATGCATTACTTCATCAGACTAACACTGTAAATTCAATAGTGTAGATGTACAAAACAAAACAAAAAAAAGGTAATTAATAACTTCTTGTGGACCAATACATTTTTTACAATGTACAAGAGGTCCAAAATATCCCTTCTTCAGGTAACCTTTGACCAAAGCTTGCATTTTTATTTGTTTTGTTCTTTTTTTCTGTATCAAAATAACTACAAACATTCTGAAGTTGTATTTGTTAAAACCATGTGAATGTTAAATGAAAAATGTTACTAGAGCCCCATAACTTGAAATATTTTCAAAAGTCTTTTACAGCTTAAAAGTTCATAATAGTAAAAATTAATTTATATTTTGATTTTTAATCTTCCTTCTCAAAATTAAAAGAATGACATGTAGTGCAAGATCCATAAGGTACTGTCTTCCCATATTATCTTCCATTACAATAGGGGTTATTAACAATATCCTGCTGGTTAATGCTGTTCGATCAATTACTGTGAACCTACCACCAGAGAGAAAGAAAAGGTTCAAAATATAACCTATATGTGGGCCATGCAGCTAGAAACATCTATACAGCAACCAAGAACTTAATTACTGCATCTGTAACATACACATGGCATATTCATTCTTGCTGTATCTGTTGCAGAGCACATCAAAAGCACTGGCATTCATCAGAAACAGCACTTAAAATTTAACAGATAAAGAAGTGTTGTCTGATCAACAGCAGTTAAACACTGATAGGTAAGGGAAGATGCATGTTAGGTATATACATACACACACTATCCAAATAGTGAATGGGAAACAACGGCAATAAATCACCACTCAAGGGTAAAACGTTACTAAGAATTTAATATGTTGCCTGAAAGTGGGCTTACAACATGAACAAGATTACTTTTACTTTTTCTTTTTTAATCAACATGTTACTATTTTCCCTAGATATCATGTCTATCTGTTTTATTATCCTTTGGGATTGTTTCTTAAAATATTCTCAAATGCTTATGCCAGGACAGTTAAGAGGTATGTCTAGTACACAAGACCACCATTCCCTTTGGACTTGTATTATTTGGCCATCCAACCAGGAAGATAATTCTTTGGTTTACCCATGGCTAAAAAAATATTTAGCAATCTTCAACATCACTTTCACCAAAAGTAAACAGACCATACCATCACTCAATGCATAATCAAGAGTGATCCCTAAGAGTGATGGGGGCTAGTATAGTGCCCAGCATAAGTTAGAGCAGCTTTAGGGTTGCTTTAAGCTGCAATGGCACGTAATAGCCTCCAAAGGGACAACAGCTGTGTATTCTCAGAATACGCTTCCCTCAGATACAATCCCGCTATATTGGAGGTATAGTGACTGACTGTGCTAACTTTATGCTCCTTAAGGATTTTTCCATAGTTGAGAAGTCCTTAGCTATCCAGTTTGGGTAGCTTTACAATACTTTTGAGCTGGAAAAGTAAAAAAAAAAGTTTCTCAAGAAGCACAACCTTGGAAAACATGGACTCACTGTAATTTAAGTAAGCATGATGGACACATGACAATAAAATGATATCTTTCAGTTCTCTGACCACAGTTATAGAAGCACTGGTCATGATACCATACTTAAGGATAAGTTCCATTTTGCACTTAAATGCAGAGATTCAACTTTTATTTTATTAAGAAAAATACACTCTATCCTTCCCAAATTTATAGTACTTTAAGTACAAAATGAATTTTCTGAGAATTTACAAGTAAAACTGTTTATGAATTAAAAACTGATTTAAAAAATTTAGTATCTTTGCCAGTCTTTTCTTTGGGCCAAAGTATCTTAACAATAGAAAAACAGACATTTCACATTTTCCATATAGTTAAAATTAATTGAAAGATTGAGCATATGTTATATTTGAAGAAATTAGGTTATAATTAAGAAATTAATAATGACTGGTATCAATTTGTACGATTATATAGCCTACAGAGAGGCTCATGTAATTCTTGCATTTGCCTTTCTAGCATCAGAGGTAACTCAACCAATCACGACCCTTTCCTCTGCAATTAATTTGCATGAAAATAATCTGTTGGTTGTAACAACTCAGCGGTATAGGAGAGACTGATCGCATGCACCAGAGTTCTGAGTGACAGATTAGTGTCCAACTGTCACTTCTCAGTGCTTGAAAAGTTTCCCATGGCACTTTTATCTTGGCTCCACTGCAGACTGCGGTGACACTTGTAACACTTGCTTCATGGAACCCAGAATAAGTCACTGTGTCATTTCTCCACCTTAGCAAGAGAAGGCATTGCTGGAGCTTAAACTATATGACAGCTCCCTAATAAACCAGTCCATCTACCTTACCAGCAAACTCCTCAAGACTCTGTCTATCTAAACTTTACCTTGTAGGTAACATTCAGTGAACTCTAGTTCTCAAGCTCCCCTGAGACATCTCTCTATAATATCCAGTCCCTCTCACTGGACACTCACGGAAATTAAGTCCACTGCATCCAAAAATACAGTACACACACACTGGCCTGTTAGCCCAGCTGAGGGCACACACTTTGCATTAATACACAGTACTGAGATGCTTTATAGTAAAATTAAGAATAAGTATATTAATAAAGAACATAGATTTAAGTGATACTAAGCAAGAGAAAAAGAGAGACAGGTATAGTTACCAAAAAAAAAACAAAAAACAAACAACAACAAAAACCCACTCACACATTGTCTAGTGTCTAAAACTTTAGCACGTGCAATCTTTCCCTAAGCAGCTTCTCACTTACATCAAGCTATGAGCATGTCCAGCCCTTCAGGCAGTAGGATCCACCATTGACAGAATCAGCAGGTGCTGATTTCTTTGTCCTCTGGATAACGGATAACAGGAGAGTCCCTTTTCTTCAAAGTCCAGAAACCCCTTGAAATGTATTCTTTGAAAAGTAACTCTAGACAAAATTCCACTCCCCTGCTGCTTGTTCAGGCACCAAGTCCCTTTCTCATCCTCAGGTCAGTTTGTTTTTTTCAATTGGCTTAACTACTTTGTTTACTCTAGATGTAAATGTTCTTTCATTGTCCTTCGCTTGTAATCAAGTCAGGCAGACAAATCTACATTCCTTTGTCAAGGACAGGCTTGTTTATCAACTGCTTCCAAAACATATCTCCAGCAAACATACATAACTTTATTCACAACATGTACATACATCACACAATGATATTTATGATGCCACCAGTTTTTACATGACACCTTACAAGTCACTGTATGGCTAAATATTTTGACAACAGTGTGTTGAGTGTGCCCTTTGCAAGTTGACATAAGTAGCTCTTAGGTTCACAACACTGGCAGGTAAAACTGAGGCAGGAGCACTACAGTGACATAATTAAGGGAAAATATGATAAAAATTGAATGCATCTTTAAAAGTCAATTTATTTTAATCAGGAATCTAAAATATTTAAAATGGCTTAATCGTAATCACATGATTATTGCATGGCATCACTACAGTGCAGAATTAAGCTTGTTTCAGTGCTTTAACTGCATTTCTTACCTCAATATGTTTGGATTTCTTTTAACTGTACCATTAACTCTCAATTTTTGGGGTTTATGCAGGTTGGTTCTGAAATAATTGCAAAATCCCTGTAATATTTTTAACCTTCATTTAATATGCACTCATAATCAATTCCATTTTAAGGTAGTTTTTCATCTAGAAATCAACAATAAAGTGTTTATTACATTGCAGATGGATTCTTTCCACAACTAAAATTCCTTCAAAAATATTGATTCTTTAACTTCAAAAGAGTTGTCAAAATATAAAAATCTATGTGAGATTATTTGTGTCAAACGTGTCAAGAAAGAATATAGTTAGCCAAATCAAGTTAGCTAGTCAAATTTATCAATTCTATTGATTATTATAATAGCACAATATTGCCTCTAAATTGAGAATGCTTTAGTTTTGCACTTGAAAGATTCCCAACTTTTTGTTTGTACAAAGAACAGAGTGCATCCTCCCTAAATTTACAGCACATAAGCTGTGGGCAAAGCCTGACTTTTTCTGAGATTTTCAAGCAGATTGTTTAATAATTAAACAACTAAAAACAGGACAACATAGGATAAAAGGAAAAATAAGATGTTTAAAAATGTTTTCTCCTGTGTCTCTCACCTTTTTTAGATTCTTTTTGTTATCAGCTGACTGGTTCCTTTTCCTGTACACTTTCCATATAATTAAAATTCATCGTGATGAATATATATTTGAAGAAATCAGGTTGCAATTAACTACCATTTTTTCCTCCAACTTTCCCACTAAGTTAACCAGTTTCCTCTACCCAAAATGGCTGCCTTTTGCTCCACATCACCAATTTTGGGGATCTGGAAGCAATTTTTCCCTCCAAGAAAGATTGACAAAATGTCTGGTGAGTTGCTTTGCCTTCATTGCAGTTCCCTGGTGGCCCAGTTTTAGACTAATAAAGAATAAAAAAAGATAGCCGTTTTAAAGTACTAAGTTCAATAAACTGAGTTCATAATAGTAACTTCTGACTATTATCCAGTGCAGGTCAGAGGCTCAAAGGCACCAGCTCCCAGGGTAAACATGAGTAAGAACCTATGTGGTAACTCATGGACCCTATTAGCTTCTAGGAACAAAAAGGAAACCTTAATTGGGAGCAGTACACCTCTTATGTGTACTGTCATTCCTCATATGAAGGACAGAGAATTAAGAGATAGGCAAATCCTAGCAGTTAGGGGCATACTCTGAATGCTGCTAATATGGCATTGTTATTAATAATAATAATTTGTATTACATATGGGCTTTTAATAGCACACTGAACCCAAGTAAATATCTGATATTTAGGATCATGAAAAGGTGGGGGAGGAGCTGGCTTAAAGTTAAAATGTTAATAAAGTTGAGGAATACTATTTTAAAACCATCCCTGAGTCTGCTGAGTGTCATAATTGAAGACCATTTTTTCCCGTTGGTATTTTTCCAAATTGGCAGTAGTGTATGATTTTGGCATTGTAGGTGGGAGTAATAAAAGAAATATTTCCCAATAAGTTTTACTGTAAAATATTTATACACTTTCACATTTAGGAAAATGTTACAGAATATAAACATCAGCAAGCTAAAGTTAGAATTTAGACACACACTCATCTCACCAGCTAGAACTCCAGCAATGCTCATATGTGCACACAAAATCACAAGGGAAGACCTCACAGAATCCCTCAATACTTACTTCTTAATTTAAATTTCTGAATGTAATAATGAGAGCAAACCATACTAACTGTTCTACAAGTAAATTAAGTGATATCCAGCAGTGGTTATGATCAGAATCATCTGACAGAATTATTTTAATGACATGATAAAATTTTGTTGAATGAAGGGCAGTGGATAATGAGATGATTTTTATCTAGATCTCACCAAGACATTCAATAAACTAATGCACTAGAAATTTAAATAAAATTAGAATTTTGAGTCAGTCCTATAAAACCAAGATACACAGAAAACCAGTTTAGAATGCTATACTACCATATGGAAGTTAAGGTCTAGTGTATGGAAGTTGCAAATAAATCATATAGTCCATGAGGCTGAATAAATGGAGAGAGCAAATATAAAACAAGAGAGATAATGACTCCATTGTATAAAGCTTAATCAGATCACATTTGCAAAATGCAATATAATACCCACATTTGTTCACTTAAGAAAGAATACCTTAACAATTTGAATCAAGTACAAAAAAAAGCAGCAAGACTAATTTATGGGTATGGAGGAAGAGTTGTATGAAGAAAGGCATATCAAATTGACAAAATTCAGTCTCTGGAGAGAAAAAAAGGGTACCTTCATTATAGTAGGTACTTACGGTACCTAAACGGGACACCCAAAGGGACAGAGAAAATAGTCTTTTTACATGCTGGGAATAAGGACATGACCCAGGAAATACTTAAGGCAAAACACCATCACAGGATCTACCTACTAAGAAGAAGGGATTTTCATCAAAAACCAAATGAACCGACTTGGCTCATCTTTAATCCTTACCATCCTTGCTTTTCTCTGTTGGTGTTTCTAACTTTAAAAAATGTTCAAACTAATTGCATGTATGTTCTACAACTGAAGGCATCTTCTATTAAAAACAGTCTTAAAATATCATCAGTAGAAATAATATGCATATCAATAACTCATTCTCCCATAAAACACAGTTGGTCCTCTACCTATTAGCAGTACCTGTGTGTAAATATGATATTCTGCTAATGGTTGCACATTTAGCAATACTAATATATCTCACAAACATGAAAAAAGATATGTACAAAAAATTTAAGCTAGTGTGACAGTTACTGAAAACATATCTCTGATGACAAATACCTTTGACAAATCCCTGAAGTTGCTAGGAAGTGTAAGGTCCAACTCTTCTGATTCATAGTTAGTGATAACCCAGGGGAATACGGGATACTGATTTAAGTCATTGTAAGTACGTCCTGGTGAAAACCAAAACAACACTTTATTTAAAGGCAATAGTTAAACAAAATACTGACCCTGGAGATATGATTTATTATATCATTTGATAACCACCACAAGAAATGCTTTTTTATTATAAATCTTTTACAATTGCAATGTCTGAATTTTCTTTGTGGAAAAGGATATGAAAAAGT
This sequence comes from Malaclemys terrapin pileata, assembly GCF_027887155.1. Taxonomy (NCBI): domain Eukaryota; kingdom Metazoa; phylum Chordata; order Testudines; family Emydidae; genus Malaclemys; species Malaclemys terrapin. The sequence goes on along the minus strand of NC_071509.1, from coordinate 85,075,136 downwards.
TTTATTGGATTGCCAGTATTCCATTTTAAATATTGCAGTCCATTCAACTTTAATTGTCAACTCTCTTGCACGCTATAAAAAGTGACAGTTAAATGCATTCAGTTTTATATATATTTTTATTTTTTGTACAGATCTATAATCTAATCTTCTAGGCCTCTCTAAACTGAACTGACTATAGGAATAGAAAAGGCCAATGACCTTTGTGCATAGAAATAAAGTGGCAGATTCTCCATCCCAGCTGTGCAACACTTGGGTACACTGGAGAAGGGAGAGGTGCAGATCTTAGATTTTGAGCTGCATGACACTGGCACAAGTTAAAGTCACATCCACCAACTGTCTGTCATCAGAAAATTCACATGCATAAAGGGAATTCTCCACTAACCATATGAACACTTAAAAACTTAGACTGGAAAATGTGGTCTGAAGTATTTACGTTTCATTTCTACATTTGGGCTTAATTTAGTTTATCAGTTGGACTAAACTGGTGAAAACAAAATATGCTACCAAAATTGTTTCTAGTTCTCATTTTGATGGATACATTGCAAAGTTTTAGATATGTTATTATGTTTATATATCATGAAATTATAGTCTTTGCTTTTCATTGAATCCTAAAATTTAGATAATTCAAACCAACTTCCTGCCAATGCAGGATTATTTCCAACAACACATTTTTTAGTGTTTCGTCCAGTTTTCTTTTAAAAGTCTCAAGTGACAGTTTCCACCACTTTCCCAGGGTGACTATTTCACAGCCTAATCTATCTCATTGCCAGGAAATGGTTCCTAATACTCAGCCTAAATTTTCTTATCTTGGTTTTATCCCATTACCCCTAACAATAACACAAACACACCACATTACATATTTTTCCTAATGAAATTTACACATTTATATATTTATATAGCTCTTACTATTTCCTTATTAATCATTCCCTTCAAAGTCTCCTGAAAATTATTTTTGTTCTTCTATAAACTCTCTCAACTTCGTTAATCTCTTTCTTGCAGAGTGGGATGCTTCACACAGTACCACCTCCTGGCTGCCTCGGGAAGAAGTAGGTTTACATTGGTCAGGATACTGGAGCTTCCAGAGCCCATTCTTATCGACAGGCATAGCCCAAGTCCATAGCCAAGCCCCAGATTCAGGCCTTTTGAAATGCCACCTTGCCTGATGGGTGTAGGTGTGTGTGTAATAAAGGTAAAGAGAGCCTTGCTACCCCAAACATGAATAATTTAGCCTTCCCTTTGTTCCATAACATTATCATTTTTACTCCTTCTAGTTTAAACAACAGGTACCACTACCTCACTTTGCTCTCTCGATATTGCATTACAAACCCTTTCCTCAGCAGTAAGGATTTTGGCCCATGAAATCATTCACTGGATGCACAAAATTTGTGTCATGGATCCCAAGCTAGTTTGCCTCAGGAAAGAGTTCAACTCATCTCATTTGGATGGCAAGCTTGCAATTAAATCCCCTCAATCATCTTATTTATAAAAGCTGCCAGCATCTTGGCATCTGTGAGGCAACGATTAATTATGGCCAGATTGATTTATGAAATGTAGGTGCTGAGGTGTTTATTCCTAGCCATCATTTCTGTATTATCTAGGTCTGGAGCTATGCTAGCAGGTCTTTCAGTGTAGTCTAAGCCACATATAATGGTGAGGGAATTGAGGGGTTTCATAATGCTTTGAGAGCAAGATATTTGGGAAAATAATATTCCACATAGCTGTCCCAGCCTGTGTTCTTCTAATGATGTGCTGTTCTTTTATCCCCGACAACTTACTTCAGCATAGTGTCTTGCATTAAGGCCTCGCTGGAATCTACTGGAATGGGATATACTAAATGAAGCATACACTAAGCATAGCTAAGCAGGATTTCAGACACTAGAGCAGGGGTTAGATCAGCTTCCTGACTGAGGAATAAATCAACTGTGGGAGGAGATGATTGGCCTCCCAACACTGCCGTGATTGTGAACTTGGCAAACCCTTTCCATATAACAATGACATTTATTGCCCATGGGAACATTCAGTCTCTCCAGCTGAGGTTCATGATTCATCAGCAAACATGAGATTGCAGTCATGTTTAGACTTTGGGATTAGGTGAGCCTGTTTTGTCATAGGTAGAGCTAGATAGTTTTGTGAGTATTGAAAAGAGAATGGTAACAGCAAAGAGGCCACTATCTCCTCTCTGCCTTTCCACTACTGCCAGGACCTTCTGCACTTTGGGCTACTTTGTTCAAGTTCAGTTCAATGTAAACTTTTCTTCCTCTGATTATAAAGAAAATGCATTTTAGGGGAACCTGGATTAACACTGAAATGTTTTAATTTTAAAAAAATATTATATATAAGCTGCTTGGGAAAGGCCTAATTTTAGAAAGTTTACACAAAGGAGTAAATCTAACACTGAGTCATTATCCTCATGTCCTGAAGAGATTGTGCTACCAGTAACTGATCCACTAATATTTTCCTTTCTGAAGCAGATAATTGAAGGAGTTTACATTACCTGCTATGGTGTTTAGAAACATCAGATATTCAAAGTTTGAAATTTCTCGGTGCTGCCACCGCTGGGTCATATTGGAAGCTTTGAAAATCTGGCGTGGACTGGCCAAAGAAATGCGTCTGGAAAACAAAATCATTACAGTGAGAAAATAATATGAAACCTTTTAAAAGGACTTGAAGCCTTTCTTTTGTACTTATCCACTTTTACTGCAAAACAGAGGAACACTCTTTTTACTTCTGGATTTCATAGCTGTGAAACTTTGGAGAGGGATCATATACAAATATGAATATTTGAGTGCCTAAAATCTTCTTATGGGAAGAATAAATTGTTATATCATATATAGCATATAGACTATTGTTAATATTTTAGTTTATGATTACTAAATGAGAACAGGCTTGGGGCTTGTCTACATGGCATGTTAAAGGACGCCAGAAGGATGTGATTTGTAAAATGTTCTAATGTTAACATGAACTAGGTACCTTTTGGAGTACGCCAGCAGGTTCTACACTGGGCAATCACAGCACAACATGTTAGAGCACTTTACAGATCCGACCCTTCTAATGCACTTTGCAAGGCAATTCTCCCTATAATGAAACTAGACTTTAAATCACATGTAATTTACATCGAAAAATGGAATAACATGTAACTGTAGGCATGTTTTATCTTAATGGTTAAAGTGCTCTGCCAGATTTGTCTGGTGAAGGTCCAGTTGCTATTTTGGAGATTTCTAAAGTTTATTTTCATGGTTTTATAACCTAATGAGAACAAAGGACTAAAAATCATTTGACAGCTGGATATTTTCATGTGCCATGATCTGAATTCTTGCGAACATTAAACACACACCTCTATAGTTGGGCAAGCTCAACCAATCCAAGAAGTTGAAATGTGTTACATCTACATGATTTATAGAGATGGTAGATTATTAAATAAGAAAATTATTATATGGCATTTAAAAATTTCACCTTAGAATAAAGCCATCTTTTGCTGCCTGTTTCTAAGTCCCTTGAGAATAAAAGATAACAATCAGATGAAGAAAGGACTTTTAGTATAAAATCCACTCTCTTGAGATTTAAATGCTGAGCAACTTTGGGGATTTAGCCATAAATAACTCAAGCAATTAAACTATTGGAGTTTGATGCCAGATTTCTTGAAGTTTGAGAAAGAATATAAAACTATTCCCTGGAAATTATAAATCAAGCAGAAAAGGGTTGATTCCAAAATTTCATAAAAGACTATTCTATTCATAATAAAAACATCTGTAAACTCCAGCAGCACATTATTTAAGAGGAATCTAGAATAAGCCTTTACCAGTACCTGTTAAACAGAATAACCGTGGCTCACGTATTTGTTTGTGCTACTGATAAAACATATAAATTGTAAAAGTTTATCAATAATTGTTATAATAAAATTATTAAATTAAATTACAACTGCATATGCACTAATTGTACCTTTAAAGTGTACACATTAAATTCAATTTTCAAGCAGTAAAACCCAAATTCTTAATGAAATATCACAATTTAGTTCTTAATTTCCCTTAAATCATGATTGTATAACAGTTGTTACTGTTACAGATTAGGTTTAAAATATGAAGGACCTTTTCTGATCACTGTGAAAACCATGTCCAAAATATTTAACATCACTTAATTTTTCCCATTCATACACGAAACAAAACAAAAAACTACAGCATTCACAAATGTGAAGAACAGTGATACAATTAACTCAATATTGCCATTTCTTAAGAAAATTCTTAGAAATCCTTTTTTTCTTTTAAGTTTTGAAAGTGAGTAAGCAAAATAATTATGACTAAATACACCTGTAAGCAGACAATGGAACCACTTACATGGGACCTAATCCAATTCCCATGTACGTGAATGTACTTGAATGGACATGGGATTGGGCCCCTTTGTTTCATTCAGAACATTCTTGATAATCCAGGCCTAGCCCCTTCTAAAAAGACTCAATCAATTGGGACAAATTCTGGAGCAGTTTTAGGATGCAGACAAATAGCCTGAGATCGCCAAATTCACTTCACCCAAGGTCAAGTTTGAACTTTGGCCTCCAGAGTTGAAAGGCAAATGCATCAAATGACTACCTCAGTCTTTCTTCAACTCATACACTTCTATACAGGTGTACAGTTTCCTACTGATGAGAAACTGCTATTTTCAGCTAGGCTGAAGTGTTGTGGAGAGTTGAAGGATGTCTCAGTCAACCTAATATAATTGAAAAGTGCCACAAAAGCTAATCAATCCTCCAACCAGACTCCTACATTTCAGAGACCTGACCAGCATAAAGGAATGTAACCTCCTTAAACAGGGAAAGTGACTATGTCTTAGCCAGTAAGAGGGCAACTTTCTCCATAACGTGACAGAAATCCAAAACCCTCAAAACTCAATCTCTCTGTTCATATGATTATGTAATAAAGATGAGCTCTGCTCTGCCTTTGAAATTCTGCAGTACAACTAAACAAAGAATTTCGTACAGCGGGTGGGTTGTTTTGTGTTTTTAAACCATTTAGTTTAAAAAAGGAAGATAATTCAGAAAAATCATACTGTAGCTTATATCTTTCATAGTAAAATACCTGGTCTGTGGTAGCCCAAAGCTAGTGCCAATGCCAACACGTGGTAGACAATTAACCACTTTTTTTACTGTTGCTGGGTCTGGGAAGTTGAACATGATAGCAACTGTGAACAAATAGAACAGTTAGAACATAACATTTCCTGTCATTTATAGTAGGCTTCCTACTTGAATTCAGGTGTATCAGATATAGCATTAAATATATTTTCCCAAAATATACTGTAAGTCAAATTTTTTATACATCATGAGTTATTTCTTTTTAAAACTGCATTTTTAAAGCTACTTCTAGTTGTAAACACTAGCAGAAGTTTCAGCAAATGTTGTCTTATTAGCATTAACACAGCATACATTACCTATAGCAATTTTTATTTGAATATAATAAAAATTAAAGTTATGTTTATTCATCTCTATTTCCAGATTCAGCTTGGCAAAAGAAAAAGCATACACAGTTTGTATAGTAAGTGCATCATATGCAACTGTGACTTCTGCTGGGAATTTTTATTTTTTTAAGCTATTTTTCACTTAAGTGGAATTAGCAGAGAAATATTTAAGATTTTCAACAGGCATTCATTCTTTTTTTTATGATTTTATGAAAATATGCTAATGAGTGTGAATATAATGCAACTGGAATATGCTTCATGCAAAAGGTCTCTTGTAAGGTATCATTACAAAGCTTATAATCTACTGAGTGTGGTCATCCTGTCTGCCTGTCTGTCTCATTCTTGTATCTGAAACTAGAAATATGAAATTTAACTCTGCGGGCCTATTGTAATTATGCAAAGTGTGCGCCATTAATGGTGGTTTGGAATCTTGGTGACTCCCATCAACCAGGACAATTGACTGTGGATGGCTGTTTGCTTTCAGGGCTTCCTGTAAGTCAGGCTGGGAGGAATGAAGGCTTGGAGTCTTACATGACATGTGATCATGTCACCTAAATTGGAATCCATCTTTAACCTGGTGCTTTTCCATTTAGAAGGAGGGGTGGGAACCCAGAGAGGGACAAAGGACTCCCGGCTTTTGCAAAGCTAAATAAGGGGGTGGAACAGAACAAAGGGGGCTGCAATCATGAGAAATCCCCTAGCTACCACCTTAGTGCCCAGACTAGGAAGGCGTCCAGTCTGTGATAGCTTATTGAAACATCTGAGGGTGAGATTTTATCTGTAATCAGTTTTCTTACTGTATTAGGTTTAGACTTGTGTGTTTTATTTTATTTTGCTTGGTAATTCACTTTGTTCTGTCTATTATTACTTGGAACCACTTAAATACTACTTTTTATATTTAATAAAATCACTTTTTACTTATTAATTAACCCAGAGTATGTATTAATGGGGGGGGCAAACAGCTGTGCATCTCTCTCTATCAGTGTTATAGAGGGCGAACAATTTATGAGTTTACTCTGTATAAAGGTTTATACAGGGTAAAACGGATTTATTTGGGGTTTGGACCCCACTGGGAACTGGGCATCTGGGTGTTGGAGAGAGGAACACTTCTTAAGCTGTTTTCAGTGAAGCCAGCAGCTTTTAGGGGATGTAGTTCGGACTTGGGTCTGGGTTTGTAGCAGGCAAGCGTGTCTGGTTCAAACCAGGCAGGGCACTGAAGTCCTAAGCTGGCAGGGAAAACAGACTCAGAGATAATCAAAGCATATCAGGTGGTAGTTCCCAAGTGGGTTTCTGTGATCCAACCCGTCACAACCTCCATATTTCATCAGGAAATTGAATTCTTCTATTCTGAGATATCGCATGGAAATAAAAATTAAAAACTATGTGATCTTGTAATGAGATCAGAAGAGGTGGACATTTATGCCCATGTGGAGTTCCATTTAAGGCCCCAATCCAGCAAAGCATTTTGAATATACTTAATATAGATCCAAAGGGATTACTTGAGTGCTTAAAATTTAAGCATGAGCCTCAATGCTTTCTTGGATTTGGGTCTTAACCCACACAGATCCCATGGTAAGATTAAGGACAATTTTAAGCTATGATAAAAATTCTAACAACTGCTCTTCCACTTTTAAATAATATACAAATTTCAGAAGTCATTTCACCTACAAAAAGTTAACCAGCTCGAGAATATTTGACATGACCTTTTTATTCCATGATTTTTTAAAAAAAATCAGTTTTATTTAAGAAAATGTGTAACCCTTTAGATGTACTTTTTGATATCTCAGTATAAATTACAATATTCAATGCACCGTTTGCAAAAGACTGGCATAGATACAAAACCTCTAGAAAGTAAATATTTAGAACGCCTTCATTGCTCATCAAAAGACCTCACATACAGGTTGGTTTAAATTGAAATTTAGGAAGGGAAAATACCAGAACAAAGAACTTTCCTAAAGATATACAAGAGCAGTGTTCAACCACTGAGATTTTGAGTCCATTATGATCTACATGCATGCTCAAAAAAGGATTTGGAGGAAAAAAAGCAGCTCTGGCCCAAACCAACTACATGAACAAGGCAGCAATCCATACTAATGTATTATTGTATCTTAAGGTAGCACCAAGAAGCCAAGCGAAAGCAGGTTCCATTGTGTTAGGCACCTTTTACACACTGAATCAGACAAGAGTCCCTGTTTCACAGAACTTAATCTAATCTTAATCTAAATAAACAAATCAGATAGAGGTTAGGGGGAAATGATATAGCATAGAAAAAGAGGCATGATTTGCAAACATCATGTTAGTGGCACGAATATTTTTTATTTAAATAATTTAGATGGGTTTCTGTTAGGATGGGACTAGTCAAACAGAAAGATAAAAGAAGGGAGGGAGGACATGAGGAGTAAGCAGATGGAAGGAGCTGGAGTAAACAGCCAAACAGCATAGGGGAGAGAATGTCTAGAGCAGGGGTCGGCAACCTTTCAGAAGTGGTGTGCCGAGTCTTCATTTATTCACTTTAATTTAAGGTTTCGCGTGCCAGTAATACATTTTAACGTTTTTTGAAGGTCTCTTTTTACAAGTCTATAATATATAACTAAACTATTGTTGTATGTAAAGTAAATAAGGTTTTCAAAATGTTTAAGAAGCTTCATTTAAAATTAAATTAAAATGCAGAGCCCTCCAGACTGGTGGCCAGGACCCAGGCAGTGTGAGTGCCACTGAAAATCAGCTCGTGTGCCGCCTTTGGCACATGTGCCATAGGTTGCCTACCCCAGTCCAAAGTGAAACCTACAAAAAGCAGTCGATTGACATCATCAGTGTCCCATGGTCCCTGCTTAAAATGTTTCTGTAGTTGTTCTATCAATTTCAGTCTCTGGCTGACTCCTCCCTGCAGTTTCTTTCTAAGGCCACATGGCTAGGGGATAGGAAAGTGCCTCATAGGTCCTAGATCCTCATTATCTGACCTTAAGGAACTACACCTCTAGATGGCAGACAATATAGATCAGTCTACAAAATTTATTTCTTTGACTGTCTGCTTAGAATACCAAAAATGTTTCCACCTGTGAGATGGTGATTTTTGTGAGGCGAACGCAAGTTTGCTAGGAATTGGACAGACCAACTTATTTCACATAGATCAAAACGCCATCATATGGTGTGGCAACTGGATGGATTCATACTGCTCACTTTGAGATGTAAAGCTCCATATTCTAGTACTAAATCCTTGAACTATGCAGGACCCACAAAGTGTTAAGATTTCTGAAAGTCAGATGCATAATTTATAGCTGATACTACAGATACTGTAAAAATAATTGTGAAACAGCTTTAAGAAAGGGATTCTCAACCTGGAGGTTGTGACTCCTCATTAGGTGTTGGGGTTGTGACTGACTACCTATCTTACCCTTCCCATTTTGCTAAGCAGGATCAGGATCATGGCTGTGTGAATAATCAATTTTTTGGTTTGGTGGCCAAAACAAACAAACAAAAGTTTGGTGTGGGCTGACCCAAAATGGAAAAAAAAAAAAAAACACCCACCCTTTTCCCAGAAAAACGTAAAAGCTAAAAATAATTTTACTTTGGGATAAACAAAACCTCTCATTTTACTAAATGTTTTCTTTTGTTTTTGAGGGTTTCTAAACTTTTTTTTACGTTTATGTAAAATACAAAATTAATCACAAACAAAAATAGGGCTTTCAAATAAAACAATGAAATACTAAAACAGAAAGGGTCAAACCATTTTCATGTCAGAAAGGCAAAATGAACCATTCTGACATTTCCAATTTCTTTTTTAAATTTGACCTAAGCAATTCATTGAAATACATCAAAATTAGCAAATTGTTTTGGTTGAACTGAATCTGCATTTCCTCCCCCGCCTCCAAAAGACAGATTTGCACAAAAAACTTCACCCAATTCTAGTAATGGCTAGATTGGTGGGGAGGAGCACAGATGAGTAAGAGGAAATGGAAAGGTGGAGTATTGGCATGGAAAAAGTTGAGTACTTCTGGTATAAGTCATCAGAAATGGCAGTATAAATGGTAGAAGTCTTGAGGAAATCTTACTTGTCTACTAAACTACTGTTTCCATGCACTTTACACAGGTAGGTATAACTATCCCTTTATAAGAGCAAAACCAGATTTGAAATCAGAATTCAAACGCAGCATATGAAAATCAAATGGGTCACCCATGTGACTAGGTTTGGTTACACACTAAGAGGTGATTTTTCTTTGGTTGAATATTGCTGAATTCAAAATTACTAAGGATAAAGATCTGGGTATCACTATGGACTATTCAGTGAAACCCTGTGCTCAATGCATAGTGACAGTTTCAAGAGAAAAAAATGTTAAGACATGAAGAATCAATTACATATTTCATCTGTATTCAGTTCTGTTCACCCAATCTCTAAAAAGGGAGCTGAAAATGGGGAGAGCGTGTCAGAGACTGGTGATGAAAATGATTAGAAGAATCAAGAGTTCTCTTTATGAAAAGAGGCTGAAAAGCTAGAACTATTGACTTCACAAAGGCGGATGAATTAAACAGACAAAAGAGGCATACTAAATAATGACTAGCTTAGAAAAATTCAATCAAGCACTCCTGTTTACCCTCCCTCATAATAGAAGAATAAGGAGACATTCAAAAAACAAATTTAAAACTGAAAAAGGATTTGGATTTTTACACAACAAATAATTAACCTGTGACTCTGATTGACACAACTGTCATTGAGGCCAGGAGCTTGATAGGATTTAGTCAAAGGATTAGATATTAGCTTTTTTATATACATGAAAAGAATATCCAGAGTTTCACTGAACATATTATTTGTTTTTCTTTAAGACATTTAAATCCTGTAGATTATTCCATAATTGTCTATTCTGGGATTTCTTTGAAAGCACCTGGAATTGGCCACTGACAAAGACAGGATGTCAGAATATATTGGCCACTGGTCTCATTTAGTACTGCAGCTCTTATGTTCCCTTGTCCTTAATACTGCATAACCAGCAACTGTTTTCCTACCACAGGAAAATAATACTCTGTATAAATACGACAGATGAGAACACAGACATGCTTTAAGCAAAGTAAGTGTACAGAAAGTGCCAACTCAGCATTTGGACTGTAAATAGAAGCAAAAAACGTAATTGAAAATAAAGTGAGTTATGATGTTTTACCCACAAGACTTCTCTCTGGAAAGCTTTATATAGGAAAAAGTTATCCTTGAAATCTGAAGTATTTTGTACATATAATTTCATTTTTTTAAATCAAAGACACAGCCTATATCCATTAAACAAAAACAGCAGTAAATTCTAGCCAACAAAAAGTGAAATAGCAAACCCATATTGTCAAACCAAAATTCTCAATCCCTTCATTCCAATCCCTTGCTACCTCTGTTTGCCATGAAGATCTCTAATGCTGTATTTTGCAGGAGATAGCGTCGGGAAAAAATTGACCGAATCTCTGTGAACAGCCATTTTCCATGGAGTCCCTCTGTATAAGCCAGAATCTAATAAAATAAAAAGGGCCAATAAGTATTCAGGAGCAGACAGGACATTACATTATAAACAAACTATCAGTGTAGGCACCATCACATTTTTTTTCCAAAAGTACTTTTGATCCAGGAAATGTGGAATAAAATAGTTAAATCTGCAACTCCAGTAATATATTTAAAAGAAAACAAAAACAAAACCTTAATTCAATCACTACATCAATAATGCACTTTCAAATTTGGAAAATATGAGAACTATATTTATGCAACTGATTTCAAAGGCTACACAATCAGACTTTTCCTAGTAAGTATTTTAGAGGCCATCCTTTTAAAAGTGCTCAGCAACTAACAGCGCCCAATGAAAATCTGGCCACTTTATTTAGGGGCCTAAATGGGAGCCATGATCTTTGAAAAGTCTGGCATCAATTGTTGGTGCTGAGCACTTCTGAAAATCTGCCCTTATTGTTTTTCAGGATCAAATTTTTAGTGTGTTATTTCCTAGCCAAGCAATTGTTAGAAACTGCATGAAATATGTTACATTTCAGGATTAAATGACAAATATAGTAATTTTTATGGAGGGCATTCACTTTTGACATTGGATTGATCTACATTTTATTTTAGTGTTGTAACATATAAACAAGAAAAAATACCTTTTTTTTTTTAAATGACCTTAAAAATTGTTCCTTAAGTTTATCGTTAAGGCAATATTCATTCATTCTGGAAGTATAAAGGTTGACTGTATAAGAGGTTAAGTATCATTTTGTCAGCTAAGGTTAAACACAAACCTGCAAATGAACTCGGCATAATCTCTCTATGGAGTAAGCGGTTGTCAAAGTAACTTGTTACAATTCCTGTCATCCCAGCTGACAGACACAGATGCTTAGTCTGCCTTCACAATTCAAACTAATCCTATCTTTAGTCCTCAACCACTTTGTTTCTTTGCTGCACCAGTTTTGCCTTTTCATTTCAAAGCTTAATTATGAAGGTGTTAAGGGACAACAAGACTGGCACTTCTCTGCCCCAGTTTAACAAAGCATAAGCAACAAGAAAAACTGAACTTAGATTTGTCAACATAATTTCAATTAATACAATTATGTCTGACTTAAATCCAATAAAGCAAGGAAGGTAAATTTAAGGCTGCTAGTTGATGCCACCACAATTCTGCTTAAGCAATATAATACATTATGTTAAAAATCACTTCTTAAGATCCTCTGCAACTATTTAAAAGTGTTAAGCTAAATTCAATGCAAGAACATGAGCAAGACTTCTAATGAAATTAGTGGTCTTCAATGAGCATGTAAGGACAGATTTTGGCCACCTACCTGGATACATATGTATGTGTGCAAGTATTATTATTTATATTCTAGCAGTATTTAGAGGCCCCAACCATTGTATACATAAATAGCATATAACACAATATCTGCCCTGAAGAGTTTACAACCTAACAAAATACAAGACAGGCAAACAAAAAACAAACAAACAAACAAGCAACAGCTCAGAAGCACAGAACTTGCAAGGTACAATGTCTCCTCATGTTTCCTCTTCAACACCACCAGCCTCCCCTCAGCTCACAATGAAAAAATCCCCCCAAATTGCTATTTTTAAATCAAATTATTGAGAGGCACATGAAAGGTAACAGTGATCAGTAATGGTTCCAAACCATTTCTGAAATTGGAGATATAGTAGACTTGGGACCATGTTAACCCTTTTCTTCACCTCTCCCAACTAACTGACAATACTGTGTATCCAGGAAACACCATGTAAGGCTTGTTCTATTACATGTATAACAAGTACCAATGAGAAAGTATGACAAAAAAAAGTAGCATTGGTTGAGGAGACAAAGCAGTCAATCCTGAAAACCTTGTGAAGGCAAAGTTCTCATTTACTTTATTCAGATGAAACTTCCAATAAGATTTTCAAATAGAGACCTATGTCTTCAGAGATCATATTTTGGAGGGGCCAATGGAGGTAGATAGATCAAAGTGTGCAATTCACAAAATCTCTTAAGCAAGCAAAGTAAAAATAATTATGACAAGCAGCATTGCTGTATGCACACACATTTTAGAGTCAAACATCAATTACTCAGATATGAGTTAAAACAGAAACCTAAACAATTCATTCACATGAAAAGGCTAAATACTCTTCTCTCCCCCAACTGGAGTCACTTATGACAATTTGTGTACAATTAAACCATCAAATGGGAAAATTTCCAATACACCTAATGATGAAAAACAAATGGATTTTTAAAACTAACTTAGAAGCCTCAGAGATACTTTATATTAATGTCTTTCACAATCATGACAAAGTTATTGAATCCTATGCCAGAAAGTTTATAATAAAAACTCAGACTCAACTACAGAAACATTACCAGGCACCTCTAGAACAATTCTTTATTCATTACAAATAGTTATCAGGAGTGAGAAGCAGCTGAGGCCTAGCTGAGCAAGACCTTCATTTCTTGTTGGAAAACTATCTGCCTGGTCTGTAGCTTCACTTCAAAGTCTCTGGAGTTCAATTAAAACTGGATTAGGTGGAAGCAGACCTTCTTTGGGACTTTCTGTTCTCTGAAACTCCACACATACTGACAGCACCCTAGACAAAGGTCTAGCCCTCCAATGAACCAGTTGCTATGGAAACTGCATCATTACCATTGCTCTGCAGTCATCATACCAACTATAGTAGTTTGAAAGATACAGAACACACACTCTTCTTCAATGATTTTTACTACATATTTCTTATAAAAACCTGGACCCTTCCTTTGTTCTATCATTTCCAGACTCAGAACATTTGATTTTACCAATAGCTCACATTTCAGAAATATGAAGTATTTGCAGAAATCATTAAAGCAAATATAAAAAAATAAAGTCAGAATTTGTATTCTATTAAAAAGGGAGCAAAAATGTTTCATCTGTTTTACTTTCTTTGAAATTTTTAATTTTATAATTACAACTTTTGAAAATTAAAGATAGTTTCCCTTAAAAAAACCGACATATCTCTTTCATTCATATGCCAGATAATATAGGATTTTGTTAATATAAAGAAAGCTTCTTTATTGTTGCACAATAACCTAAGTTTAAAAGGTGACAATTATGGTTCTAAGGCTTTTTCCTTCATTGCCAATCGTTTTGGTAACACTTCTAAAACAAAGAGAGGCTAATGTGACTGCATATTCTAATTTAATCTTCACAAATGATATAACCTCCCATCTCAAGAAAAGAAATGGAGAACTATTTCTAGGATTTTACCATTTAATGGCTTTAACACAGAGTTTCAAGACTGAATAGGCAATAAAGATATTTTTATCAGACATTAAAGAAAGAGTACACAACTTAATAGAAGAGTTCAAAACGCTTATGCTAAACGACGGGTTACTCTAAAATTCCATGGTTACAAAAACATCCTGTGCAAGCTGATACATATATAGGCTTTAGGGATACAATGTAAACAAATAGCATGACAATGATAAACACCATCAGTTTATGTTCACCTCAGTACAATACCCTCCAGTCATCTCAAACAATATAGACTAAGGCCCGATCCTGCAATCATATCAATTTGGGTGAACCTTTGCACAGCCCTACTGAAGTCAATGATATTCCGCATGGGTGCAGGACACTACCAGAGAAACTGAAGACAGAAGAATGAGGGGCAATTAGCCCCTGACTTGAACTTACGTTTTAGGCTCTGATTTTGTAATTAGAGTTGCCTGGACAGTCAGAGTTGGCCTCCAGTTAAGACTATATATAGACAAACAGTTCACTTAATGATGCATGGTAACTATGAATCTATATGTGCTAGTTTCACAGCAGTAAAGTACCTGCCCTTACATTGTTCTGCCATCTTGCAACGTGAACAAAAAAAGCCCTAAAACTAACTTTTTTTTTTCTTCAAAAAATTGCTTGAAAGATTAAGAACATAAGAATGGCCATACTAGGTCAGACCAAAGGTCCATCTAGACCAGTCTTCTGTCTTCCAACAGTGGCCAATGCCAGGTGCCCCAGAAGGAATGAACAGAACAGGTAATCATCAAGTGATCCATCCCCTGTCGCCCATTCCCACTTCTGGCAAACAGAGGCTAGGGACAGCATCCCTGCCCATCCTGATGAATAGCCATTGATGGACCTATCCTCCATGAATTTATCTAGGGTTTTAACCCTGTTATAGTCTTGGCCTTCACAACATCCTCTAGCAAGGAGTTCCACAGGTTGACTGTGCATTGTGTGAAGAAATACTTCCTTTTGATTGTTTTAAACCTGCTGCCTATTAATTTCATTTGGTGACCCTTAGTTCTTGTGTTATGAGAAGGAGTAAATAACACTTCCTTATTTACTTTCTCCACATCAATCATTATAGTATAGATTATCATCATCATAGCAGTCCAACAACAGTATCTCTCCATGTTGTATTAAAACATGGGGTCATATTAATTAAATTGTTACAGTTTTAAAGATGTACTATTATACTCCATAATAAAAAAATCTTTTATTAAAGGTTAAAACAACAACATTTTATTTTAAATTTTAAGCAAACCAATCAACTATCGTATACTCAGTTTTAGAATAAAGTATTATTGATCTTGAAAATGTGACTACTCTAGAGGTAATTAAGTCTGCAAATGGGTTATAGAACTGAACAGTAATTGAATAATTAGATCATTTTTATGTGCCAGACAGCTTAAGTATCACAAGTAAAATAAAAACCAAATAACTGATTTCAATAGCTGCCTATTTTTATATTTTGTACTCCAAAATGAAATGTCTGTTTGAAACCCATTCCTAAAATACCCATATATTGTGTGCATTCAAAATAATAATACATTCGCATTTCTGTTTTTGTTTGTTTGTAATCAAAAGACAACCTATAGTAAATTATTGCTCTGACAAACCAAAGTATGATGGTTATAGTAACCTTAATCTTTTTATGTCAAGTTTGTATAGAGAGTCATGAGCTTGCAAGGAGCTAGATTTTTTTTTTACAAAAAGTGACATATGATCTTCTGTGTAACTGGCTCTCGATCACAGTATTTAAGCCATATAATTGTAGCTTATAATTATATAGGATTTGTTACTAAAACAAAGTCTTACTGTGCTTCTTACTTAATAAAGTCCAAACACAACTGACCTAGTACCAAAAAAATTATGTTAATGATAATTTAAGAATGCATAACTGCTCTTAAACATCACAGGGCTCATTGGCATCATTTTAGATTTTTCATTTAACACACTGCCAGAACAAAACAGAAAACAAATCATATGGGGGGGGGAGGGTAAGCAGTAAGAAAATGATTTTATTCAATTGTCAAATATTTACTCAAGCAGCTGCTGAATTCTGCATTCTAGCAGTCTCCCCCTCCACCCCCACTACAGTCTGATATACCATTCTATTCCACATTTTCATGGGTGACAAATTCAATTAAACATATTCATTACTTTAATGTTCCACTTGGCAGTTTTAGCCAGTATAAAGAATTAAAAATAAATAAATAAATGTTATGTGACCTTTGTATTGATCAGACTAAAATGGTTTAAGCCTGGTTGTGGGTGGTGGAGGGTTGGGGGGGGGGGGGGGGGGAACTCTTATGTTTTCTCTTCCAATTACTGGAGGAGATGATAAAACCACAGCAAATGATGTATCAGCTCATTTTATCTTATCGCTTTGGGGCTAGGTGACAATGAAGTTCATATTTCACTGGTTCCCATTGAAGATTGTGAAAATTACTTGCCCTTATGACCTGAAATTTCACTGGAAGACAGAAATTTCTCTTCTGCAAAGTAATGCAATTTTTCAGATGTCAACCTTTAGCCCAGCTTTAAAAATTAATTTCATTTATATTAACCAATGATATTGATATTTTCACAGAACACTCTTTGATACATGAAGCACTGACTGGCAAATTGATGTTGTTTTAGATGTGTAAAACTATTTTATTTTAAGCTGCTGTTACAGATTTACAGCAAACTGAAATTCCTATATAATATACATTTGTTCTGGCCTGATGCACCTCAAAGCCCCTGGCCTGTAACTAATTCAGAGTCCTTAGTTAGGACTTTATTCCTAATCCTGCTCGTATTTAGAAGAATTTGCATAGTAAAGGATATACAAATAAAAAAAACCTTTCTTTAAAAATAAATAAGTCATATGTTGCCAGAGGCTGACATGTGCTTGATGAGGTGCAAAACACCTTTAAGCCTTTAAAAATGGTAGAGAAATACTCAGCTGTGTTTACTGAGATTGAATCCTACTCAAAAAGAAAAATTAATGCAGACCCAAGTGTCTAAAGAGGTTCATTCATTAAGAGCAGAAAGGAACCCAATGAACAGGACCTAACCATAGGTTTGCTTGTTTGTTTTTAAATTAGAATAGGAAAATTTTATTCATAACCTTTTCTTAAAGTCAGTGGGGTGCTCCTGGACTGACACACATTGGCTCCTCAATGGGCCTGCAAGTTTAGTACAGATGTCAGTATCCCATGTTCTATCTCCTCCTCTGCACCCAGTAGCTGGTGTAAAGAATCATTTCTTTGAGCTGAAGTGACCCATGCCCTAGCTGGTCTGTAGCGAGCAGGACCAGTGGGTAAAACCATTGGTAGAAGAGGTTGATATGAAAAAAACAAAACAGGGATTGGCTGCTTCATGTGACTGATAATGGGGGACAGAGCCTTCAGTTACTACATCACCAGTTCAAACTTTTCTCAGCAGAGCACTGGCGGTTACCAAGACAAAGGATACAGACTGATAAATGAAGACTTTACTTTTCAGCTGGGACAAGAGAATGAAGAACGAGGTAATTATCTATGAGTGCCATGATCTCTTCATCTTAATCAAGATGGTGTACATCTTTTCGATATGGGGAGATAATATGCTCAACATATATATCTTAATATAGAATGAGGTCTGGTTGCTAGTGGTGTATAACAGTTAAGACAATTTGTCCTGGGAAAAACATGTTTGATTTCTCTCAGCAACGACATAATTAATCAAAGTTTTGGTTGGTTCTCCCAACTGCGCCAGGTCAGGATTTGGAGTAACACCTCTTTGTTGTAGATTAGACATCAGGCTCCTTCAAGAAGAAAGGGAGTTGGATTTTCAGGGAGCCCTAAATTTTTATAAGACCAGCCTGAGGCCTTGGTTTAGAAAGCCTCAGTGGATGTGCCTGAGTGGCACTTAGGCATTAGTAGGGTCTGCACATTGAAGGGTAGAGAAGGTCAATAACTACTTGGGATGGCTACAGCCTTCCACCTTTCACTGCTGCCAGACCAAGTTGCCTTTAGGAATTAACAGTACCAAATTTTAAATAAAAGGCTTAATACAGTTGCAGCTACTTAGCCAAAAGATACTCATTTCTGTCTCCATTTTCATTCACTTCCTGCCACTCAGTGTCTACATCACCAATTCAAAGACAGTCCAGATTGTTAGTGACCAAACTTGCTGTTATCCAACAGCTGTTCAGTGGCATACATTAAACAAATTGGTAGTCTCAATCTGCTTCCGGTGAATATGTGTGAAAGTTACAACAACCACTTGGCTCAGACTCAGAGGTCAAAAACTTTGAAGCTACAAAGTACTAATTAACAATTACTACTACTGAGACAATTAAGTGCATCCCTTAAAAGGTGGTCTCTCTTCAACATCTGAGGTATATTAGCAGGAGGTGTGGAAAAACAGGTGCTGCTGCTGCTACCCACCCCCTGGATAGAAGCCTTCAGTCTCTAGAGCTGTCAATGCAGCATTTACCACAAGCACTAAAATTCCCCCCCCCCTTTTTTTTTTTTATAAAATCAGAAATTCTTGCCTGCTCTCTAGGATGTTCTGTTGGACAAACAGTTCTCTAGGCAACCTCTGTCTTTGCCTCAGACACAATGATATTTGTCTTATCTACAACACATTTCTGTACGTAACCAGCAAAAAAATTGCAGCAATGCTTTTGGGTCATCAGAAAAAAAAAAAAACAACACTACAACAACTATGATATTCCCAACTGAAACATCTGTCTGTCCACTCAGACTATATCTGCAGCCTACATACACAAGGAAGAAGAATGGTGATTATATGTAGCTTTGACAGAGTTTCCCTTCAGTACTTGTCACAGCATTCACAATATTAGTTACACCACTTTCACATATCCAATAAACTAAAAGGACTACAAAAAGACTAAAACATGTCTCTTAATGCACAAACAATAGTTAATGGAAATAAACTGCATTTAAATGAATGTATTGGGTGATTTCTGTTGAAACTTCCAGATTAAAATGTGAACCATTGTTTCTTTAGGGAAAAAACATGCTTAAAACCAAAGCTGAACAAATATATGATCATGTATGGATTCAGATATACAGAAAAACATTTGCTTGAATGATCAAGAGTAGTTTGTTTATAGATCTACATACACAGTAGCTGAAGGCCTATGCTGTTGCACCAGTGTAATTCATAAAATGTAAAAAAACTCAAAAATGGCTGAGAGCTTAAAAATCTGCCAGTAATAGACTGTAAATCCCAGTGATGACTGAACCTGGTGATATGCTGAAACAAGAGCTCTCAACCCTGCTTGTAGCTGTCTCCATGCTTCACACTGACTCAACAAATATTCTAGGCTTCCAAGTGAGGCATAGAGAGTGACAATCCTGTAATTTTATTGTATAGACATAAGAGAGGGGAAAGGGAAGACAGAAAGAGCATGCTCACGCAAACAAACAAACAAGATTATGTTAATGTAGGAGGAACATAGGAATTCCCTTATTGGCCCAGATCCAAAATACACCCAGACCAGTATCCTGTCTCCAACCGTGGCTAGTACCAGTTGCTTCAGAGGAAGGTGTAAGATCCCTGCAGTAGCAAATGTGGGATAATCTGCCTCTCACATTAAATCTCAACTTGGTCTCTCTACTAGTAACAGTTAGAGACTGGCTTAAGCCCTGAAGTATTATAGCCCTTCCAAAATCATTACATTTGATTATAACAACTCTGGATATTCTTGCAATACATAAAAATGTCCAATTCTTTTTTGAATCTTACTAAGTTCTTGGCCTCAGTGATTTCACATGATAATTAGTTCCAGGCTAATTATACTTTGTGTGGGAAAAGTATTTCTGTTTATCAGTTCTAAAAGTGCCAAATTTCATTTCTACTGAATGTCCCCTTTTTCTTGGGTTATGAAACAGGATGTATCTGTTAAGGCTCTTCAGGTCCAGTTTATCCCTAGATAGTAGTAATTCCTTAAGTTCTTTGCATCAAATGCTTGAAGCAGAGAAGTAGGACAATGCAGATGGTACAGGTGATGTCTCACCATACATGATTCATCACTCATTGTGTGGATGGGGTTGGTGGGGCGTGGTGGGCAGGGGACAAAGAATGCTTATGCCATGATTACTCTGCTTGGATTCTGTGCCTTATCCTGTCTGGGTTGACTGTGAGCTGCTCCGTAGCCCAGAATCTCTGTAGCATCAAGAACTACAACTAATTCCATTCCTCCTAACTCTGCTCCTCTCCCCAGGGCTTGTAGAGACTGGGAGAGAACACAATGCTATCTATGTTGCCTTACATTGCTCAGGCATTTGAAGGGGTTCTCCCCAAATACTGGTGGCTCATTTATAGCTCCACCAAAGCAGCATAGAGAGACCAGAGAAGGGGTCAGATACAGTGCCTACGGTCACTAAAGAAACACAGCCATCAAACATGCATGAATTGAGTAAGAATCACGTCCTGCAAGAGTAGATACATTTCTGGAGCAAGAGGACTGACCACATCTATCAACCTTAAGGGTTTTTACTATGGCCCATCATTATAGGAGCTCAACAGCTGTCCTTTTAGGATCATTCATTTAAATAATTTGATATATTAAAAATAAACATATCACACAGTCATGGAGAATTAAGGGCAATATGGAGCAGAGGGTTAATATAACAGCTGCTGGCTTTCACCTTTGTAGGATGTAAAATAAATGTAATAGGCCTTGATTCTTCAAGCAGATGTGCTAATGCAGACACCTTTCTCCCAGTGCTGTTTAATACCCAGACGCTATAGGCTTGTGACTAGAGCTTCTGGAGTTACGTGGTGAGGTCATAATCACATCTTTCAATCTTCCAAGCAATTGGGAAAAAAAGAGTCTGAAAACGTGACTCGAGCGTAACAATGTCTGCTTCGGACTGCAGACAGCCTTAAACAACAACTATGAAGTTATGAACTGCCCTATGAATCTCAATGGGAGGTTAAGTTAGCGACTGACTGCTTGAAAGGAGGGAGGGCAATAGAAGCCATCTACATGGCCCCAACAAAGGATTCTATATGACACGAGGAGAGAGGGTAGTGAGGTCAGCCCACCAACCCAAAAAGATATAGCCTGGCTGCCAGAGAAAGTACTGAGGTGCCTCCTTGTTACCACTCCTGTCTCTTAGAGGGTAAGAAGGGGCTGCTACCAATGTAACCCCCAAAACAAAGTGGGGCCAGTTGCAACTCTTGAGAGAGACATGGAGGCCTCATGTTGCCCCTGCATCTCTGAGAAAGGAGAAACCTTTCTGCCACTGCCATTCCAGGTAAGGGACAGGGCCATGGCATCAGGATTGGGGCTATCGGCTATAGACAATATCCTGGTGTATCAAGGGCCTAAGATTGCTTTAATTTGGCCTTGCCCTTATAGAGAGAGGTCTATAAAATTGTGACTGGTGTGGAGGAAGTGAATAGGAAAGTGTTTCACATAATACAGGAACCAAGGGTCACTCAATTAAATTAATAGGCAGCAGATTTAAAACAAACACAAGGAGCACATAGTCAACCTGTGGAACTTGTTGCCAGGCCAAAAGTATAATTGGGATAAAAAAAAAATAGGAGAAGTTCATAAAGGATAGCCAAGATGGTCAGGGATGCAACCCCATGCTCTGGGTGTCCCTAAGCCTCTGACTGCCAGAAGCTGGGCCTGGAAGATAGGGGATGGATCACTTGATAATTGTTCTATTCTGTTCATTCCCTCTGAAGCACCTGGTACTGGCAACTGTCAGAAGACAGGATACTGGGCTAGATGATCTGTCCTAGAATGGTCATTCTTGTGTTCTTAAGTTTGAAGTACAGGATATACAGTTAGTTTATATATTTATGGCACCTGGAAGATGAGAGAAAAACTACCTCATTTCTGGGAGAGGAGTGTATCATTCCCCACACGGGTTAGAAACAAATTCACAACTATAAACTTTTCGGACTTCACCCATGAAGATATCAGTATCTCTGCACAAGATGTTGTGGAGTGGGGATGGGGCCTCACAAAGGGATAGGTATGTCTGTGAGGGCAGTCAGTTTGGTGGCCGTCGCAGAAGCCCTCATTATTGAGGACTCGATGAAGATTAAGGGACAAAGAGATTAGTCCCTTCTTCCAGCAGTATTCAAGGACTGTTTTGATTGTTGGGATTTTTCAGTGTGGTAAAGTAATACAACTTCAGTGTCTAGCACAAATAGTATCATTAATATGTGTTCAGGCACCCCTTTCTAGGTTCTGTAGCCATTTATTGACCGATTGATATAACATTATCTCTGGTTGGCAAATTTTGCATTTCTGATTGATTTAATGATATTTATGGATTTTAAAATACAATATAATGAAATGGTGAAAAAACAATTTCAGAAAGTATAAATGTTAGCTTTTGGAACTCTCAAACACTGACATAGACTGTTGTAGCTAAGGAACCCACTGACAGCAGTAAAACATCTAAAGATGGCAACTATCTGCTTTTCAGTGTTCCACCCAAACAGAATGCCCATGTTGATAGAGTCCACTTTGTTTTAAACATGTGTTTGCAAATCTTAAGTACTGTCATCTCAGCTCCCTGTTGGAGTTTGATTGATTACTCCTTTTCCTTATGTTCATTAATCTCATCACCTTATCTTTTATACCACTTCATTTTAGCAGAAAGGCAATAATAAAACCCTCATCCATTATCCTTTTACTCATCTAGTCATGCAGAAATGGTTAATAACATTCTACAAATTGAACTTCAATCACCTCATTTTCTCCTTTGTCGAATGCACATTAAAGTATATTCCAAAAGTGCAATTTGTTTTACCAGGGAATTTGTGTTATATTGCTACAGACAACTAAAATTAAGTGTTTCTCAGTTTGGTTATTAAATATATCCAACTGTCCTTTTATCTCGGATACTAAAACATTAACTCATTTTATTAGGGTATAATAATACAAGAGCCTTATCTCCCAGAACACGGAGACATCTAGTCTGCCTAATAGTAAGTGTTATACAATGGGTCATTTATCTTTTTTTTTTTTTTTAAATTATGCTTGTGGTAGTTTATGAATTGGTACATTATTGCAGATGAAATTGCTCTCCATTTAAGAAAAGTTAATTTGTTTACATGCCGGCTTATCTTCAAATGCAAGCCCCATTAGAGAAGCGGTCTATAACTGTCAGAGCAAGTGAAAAGGGGGAATAGGTGGATACTGGAAAATTCAGCAGCACAATAATCTAATACTTCAATCACCAGTTTGTAGTTTGAAGTAATTAACAGTGTGCTAGGTCCACTTTGCAAAAAAAACTGTGATCCTAAAAATGATCTGGCAATTATGTAATTTCCAGTAACAGTCTGGAAGCGTTCATAAACTTTTTTTTCTCCTCATCTTTATGAATAATGATTCATCTTTATCCAATTAAACTGGACTATGGCTCCTCAAAAATATCCACATTCTAAAGATACATGCTGGAAAGACATTGTTAATTACTGATTGTTTCTTACAGCAAAAAAAAATGAGAGCGCAATCCCAGAACCATTTAAGTCAATGGCAAAACTTCGATTGACTTCGGTGGGGCAGGATTTCACCCTGTATTTACTCATGCTTTGACCATTAACTCAATGAACTGTGAAAAGCATAGGACTTCAGGTAAGGTCATGAAAACTTGTGTATTTTTTCACAAACATAGCCACAATCATTTAAGAAGGCTATTACCGCTACTGTTCTATAAAGATATGTTCACCAGTATCATTTTCCTTTCTCACTTATCTTAAGGGTTCTAACTACACATCATCTGTGTGGCTTTGGGTAATCAAATTCTGACCATAATTCTCCCTTCAATGACGAAGGGAGTTAGGTATAGTTTACTACCATAATAAATGCTTGTACTAAATACATGCTTGTAATACTGATGATTATTGTAGATTTTATACATCGACATAGAATACCACCTACTTTTCATATTGAACACAGGTATGTATGCAATTTAAGTAAATCTTCCTTGTAAAAATGTACCTGCCCCATAAATGTTGAGTATAGAGCATCTTGACACTGCTCTGTATGTTCCATGTAAACACATTCAGCCCTGTCATAAGCAAGTTCTACTCCCTTTGAAGTCAATAATTTTGCCACTCAAGAGTTATGGGACAACATCTTGATGAACATACCTGAAAGTATCAACAGCTACATTTTCATTTTCTTGGTTCACCCTGTGCAATATGAGATCCTGATGTAAGAACAAACCAACCAGCTCCAAACCCAGTACATGCAATTGCCATATATTCATTGCAAAGCTACTGAATTTAACAAAAAGAAGAAGTACTGTCTGTACTGGGCTAGCTTGATTATCACTTCAAAAGTTTTTTTCTCTTAATTAATTGGCCTCTCAGAGTTGGTAAGACAACTCCCACCTGTTTATGCTCTCTGTATGTGTGTATATATATCTCCTCAATATATGTTCCATTCTATATGCATCCGAAGAAGTGGGCTGTAGTCCACGAAAGCTTATGCTCTAATAAATGTGTTAGTCTCTAAGGTGCCACAAGTACTCCTGTTCTTCTTTTTGCGGATACAGACTAACACGGCTGCTACTCTGAAACCTGAATTTAACTGAACATTAATAACTACCAAAGCCAAAATTTTCAAATATAGGCGTTTAAGCTTAGGTTTCTAAATCCATATTCAGGCACCTAAGTGAAAGTGACCCAATTATCACAGTATGTGATCTGAGGATTATGGTAACCAAAAGAGATCCTAAGCATCACCTGAAATGATATAATTTTTTCAGTCTGCTCATGTTTTAGAATGGTACAAGTTAAGTCACTTCATTTAGGCATCTTCTGTTTTGAAAGGTTTCATACCTCTTTTTAAATGAGTCACATAACAGATCTTCAAGATGCTTTCTATTTTTTGAACATCTGCCTTAATAAGATGTAAATAAAAGGGCCATTTACATTCCTCATGACAGAGTCTAGTTTTGTGAAAATTGTACAAATCTGATATAAATTGGGAATAAGAGATAGCAGGATACAATCTTAGGGATCCTTTAAATTGCTGGCTATAGTTTCCTAGTAAAAATTTAAGTTTATACTATATAAATTTAACTCATTTGGCTCATTTTATGCTTTTTCAAAGTAAACTAGTGATGATACACTACTCTGATGTGACAATATATTGCAGGAATATATGAACAAGAGAGTAGTAAGCAAGTCTACATAAGCCTTGATTCTAATCTCTAACCACATCCCTGTACAATATAACATGTCATCACCCATAAGTAAATGAGTTCATCAATTTAATGAGGATTCAGACAAATCGGCTGTCTAATGAGCACTCAAACTGATGTGGCAAGGGTTCTGCTCCAGTGCTGACAAAATCACTTTGATGAAACTGTGACAAAAGCACCAAAGCACATTTACCTGCAACTAATCAACATTAAATGATAATCAGTATTTGCAAACTATATAGTGAAACGCTTTTTTGTGTCAGCGATTTTTGGCATTTCGGTGCTACTGCTTGCAGCAATTTCCCCCCAACCCCCTTTCAGGAAACCCTGTGCATATTATTGGAATTCATTTTGTTAGAACTTTAAACAATTTTCTTGGATTCTTTTAGAAGGCTGTATTTTGGGGGTGGATGGGGAGAGTGGGGAATAGTCTTAAATTCATTTACTTTGAGTATGCCAAGAGAATTTCCAAAAACAGGTATCCATGCTTCCCAATTTTACAAACATGCCATGTTCTAGTGTAAATACAAAGTAAATTATTTCCTTTTTAGAAAAACCGGACGTGCACAAGTCCATGGGGCCGGATGCGCTGCATCCGAGGGTGCTAAAAGAGTTGGCGGGTGAGATTGCAGAGTCATTAGCCATTATTTTGGAAAACTCATGACGATGAGGGGAGGTCCCAGATGACTAGAAAAAGGCTAATGTAGTGCCCATCTTTAAAAAAGGGAAGAAGGAGGATCCGGGGAACTACAGGCCAGTCAGCCTCACCACAGTCCCTGGAAAAATCATGGAGCAGGTCCTCAAGGAATCAATTATGAAACATTTAGAGGAGAGGAAAGTGATCAGGAACAGTCAGCATGGATTCACGAAGGGGAAGTCGTGCCTGACTAACCTAATTGCCTTCTATGATGAGATAACTGGCTCTGTGGATGACGGGAAAGCAGTGGATGTGTTATTCCTTGACTTTAGCAAAGCTTTTGATGCGGTCTCCCACAGTATTCTTGCCACCAAGTTAAAGAAGTATGGGCTGGATGAATGGACTGTAAGGTGGATAGAAAGCTGGCTAGATCGTCGGGTTCAACGGGTAGTGATCAATGGCTCCATGTCTAGTTGGCAGCCGGTTTCAAGCGGAGTGCCCCAAGGGTCAGTCCTGGGGCCGGTTTTGTTTAATATCTTTATTAATGATCTGGAGGATGGTGTGGACTGCACTCTCAGCAAGTTTGCAGATGACACTAAACTAGGAGTTGTGGTAGATACACTAGAGGGTAGGGATCGGATACAGAGGGACCTAGACAAATTAGAGGATTGGGCCAAAAAAAACCTGAGAAGGTTCAACAAGGACAAGTGCAGAGTCCTGCACTTCGGACGGAAGAATCCCATGCACTGCTACAGACTACGGACCGAATGGCTAGGTAGCAGTTCTGCAGAAAAGGACCTAGGGGTCACAGTGGACGAGACGCTGGACATGAGTCAACAGTGTGCACTTGTTGCCAAGAAGGCTAACGGCATTTTGGGCTGTATAAGTAGGGGCATTGCCAGCAGATCGAGGAACGTGATCGTTCCCCTTTATTCGACATTGGTGAGGCCTCATCCGGAATACTGTGTCCAGTTTTGGGCCTCACACTACAAGAAGGATGTGGAAAAATTGGAAAGAGTCCAACGGAGGGCAACAAAAATGATTAGGGGTCTGGAGCACATGACTTATGAGAAGCGGCTGAGGGAACTGAGATTGTTTAGTCTCCAGAAGAGAAGAATGAGGGGGGATTTGATAGCAGCCTTCAACTACCTGAAGGGGGGTTCCAAAGAGAATGGAGCTCGGCTGTTCTCAGTGGTGGCAGATGACAGAACAAGGAGCAATGGTCTCAAGTTGCAGTGGGGGAGGTTCAGGTTGGATATTAGGAAAAACTATTTCACTAAGAGGGTGGTGAAACACTGGAATGCGTTACCTAGGGAGGTGGTGGAGTCTCCTTCCTTGGAGGTTTTTAAGGCCCGGCTTGACAAAACCCTGGCTGGGATGATTTAGTTGGGAATTGGTCCTGCTTTGAGCAGGGGGTTGGACTAGATGACCTCTTGAGGTCCCTTCCAACCCTGATATTCTATGATTCTATGAAATTAAAATATTTTTCAGCCTTGGGAGTGAGTCAGGAAAGTAACACTGGTCTCTTGTTAAAAAGAGATAGTAAAGATTTAACTCTAATTTTCAAATGAAGAGTAATGGCCCCACACTTGTTTCTCAACCCTGTGTTCCTGAGCAGCAAAAACACAGGGGGCAGGAAAGGGGAAATGGACCTAACAAGTATGTTACCAATCACTGCTGTTATGCATAAATTCTTAAATCTTTGCTCACAACCACTCAGAGGAATTTCTGATGGCCAAGACTAGTCAATTATTGTGCTGTCTAGTTTCAAAGGGCAGGGGCCATGATTGGCTAGACAAGTGGAGTGAAGAGTTAAAAAAACTGGTGGGTTAAAAATGCTAAATCATATGGGGTAAAAAAATTCTATGAGCTTGCCATTATTTATTTTAAAAAATAGGACTAAAACATAGCCTGTCTCTGAGTCTCCCAGTGTGGTTTGTGTCAGACTTACATCATCTGTTTAGACTAAATTCCATAGGGCAACAAGAGCATCTTGTACAGTGCTAAGCACAGGGGTGTTATTTAAATAATAAGTGACACAGAGGTAGCACAGCAATGTCTTTTACCTGCCAGATCCCCAATTACACAATTACCCCAAAATCGCATTGACAGTGTCATGGTCATATACATCATACAGCCAGGCACTAACTCATTTACCAGAATGCATATCTCAATCTTTTTTTCTTGTATTCTATAGAGGTTTTGTGCTTTAAATGATAATGATATTTCTTTTTCATATAAAAAAGTTCTATCTTTTAATAGCTGATTGCTATTGTACAGGTATTACTGCACAAATGGTTAGGAAATTAATCAGCAGTATCCATCTGGGTACTTGGGAAGAAGCAGTTCTTAGGTCTTCAAGGTCCAGACACAGACTTAGGAAACAGTAGAAAATACTGACTTCTGCTGAAGGGCAGACAACACTGAGAGCTCATCCTAGTTCTTGTGCAGGGGATTAATGGAACTGCTGAGCACAGGGATGTGAATCAAAGCTCGGGAACTTGAGGCTTGGATCCTTAAAATGGTAATCCTAAAAAAACATCCAGAGATCATGTAAAGGGATTGTTCGAGGGTAAGACTAGAGAGCATTCAGAAGGCAAGTAACTCACCACTTGTTTAGTTATAATGGACAATATTTTCCAAGTTACAAAGAAAAATTACCGTACATACTCAATCATAAGCCAGTTCGTTTATAAGCTGACCCCTCCCCCCAGATGGATAAATAAAAATGGAAAATTTTATGACCCGTTCATAAAATGACCCTATAATTCAGGGATCAGCAAACTTTGCCTCCTGGGCAATCAGAATAAGCCCTGGCGGGCCAAGATGGTTTGTTTACCTTGCGTCCGCAGGCACGGAGGTAAACCTAAGTAAACAAAGTGTCCCGGCGCACCAGCTGCTTACCCTGATGGACCGGGACAGCAACTGTTGGGAAAATTTGGGGGGGGGGGAAAGCTTGGGGTCAGGGGAGTAACCCCTGTGACCAGCCCTCACATGACCCCACCCCTAGCCCGGGACCCCCACACTCTCCCCATCCCATCCCTTCCCTCCTTATCTCGGGAGGAGCCAGGGGAAGATGTCTCTGGAGCTGCTCTGGCAGACCGGGCGGCGCGGCCGCAGCGTGCTCCAGCAGGCCAGGCTGGGCGGCGCGGCCGCAGCATGCTCCAGCAGGCTGGGCAGCGCAGCCACAGCCTACTCTGGGGGGCGGGGCCGAGCGGCACGGCTGCAGCCTGCCAGCCCCGGAACTGCAGCTGCTTTGGAGGCTGGGGGGAGAGCAGCGTGGCCAGAAGCAGACAGACTCATCACAGCCAAATTGTAGTGGTGGAATACAAGTGCTATTTTACATATATTTTTTTCAATACGGAACCAAAAATACTGTAATTTCAATGTCCCTTGCTGAACCATAGTATCATATACCTGCAGTACATTGTGTTTTTGATAATTCAGTGACTTAAGCTTGAAAGAGCAAAACTTGTACTTCTTTTCATTCACGTGATTCTTATTCATTTCAATAGACTGCACATATTTTGAAGACTGATTTAAAGATTTATATTAACAACCATATTTCACAGACCTGTACATATTTCAAAACACTATGATTGTTTATATGGGTGTACAGTAGATCTATGTGCTGGAGTGATTTTGAATGTGTTCCTTCATAATTAGGTACCAATGTGTTCTGTACATGTTTTTATTGATTATGTAAAAGTTAATCTATCTGTAATGAATACCATATACAAACACTGATCACTCCGCAGAAAATTAAAAAAAGATACCAGTGGAGAACCAAAAAAGAAAAGTGGTGTGTCGGTGTGCACTGTAGACTGAAGAAAAGTATGATTAGCTTTAAAGAGGGATGCTCTCGTTAAGGAAAACTAACATACAATTTAATCTTAAATCCATTAACACATTTCCCCTAACATGATTTCCCAGTTTAGAGGATAGCAAATATATGTGTTATACAGCTCTTTGTAATGGGGAATATTCAAGTCCAACACATTGCAGGAGGCCCCACTGTCCAGCTGAAATTGCACTGGGTGTTTCCCTATTAACACTGCTGCATTCATGAAGTTTAATAAGTTTAATATTGTCCCCTGTTGCTTTCCTGTCCCAACAGCCTGAACCTGATACACTCTGGGACTCAATAAGACAGTCATGATATCATCATGGCTGTCTGATGTGTCCTCCCACTCTTGTACAATGCTGACAATCTTTCTGGGACCTTCCCCATATCTCTCACACACTGCTAAAATGGTTCAAACTTGCCACATTTCTTGCAGTGCTGTCCTAGTGCGGGCCACTTCTCCTTTACCCACTCATGCAGTCTCCTATAGTAAATATGTCTGTCTCAGAGTCTGGAACCCTGGCTACTGCTCTCCTTTGTTATTGTCTCACTGTATGTACTTCTGGGGGCTAGGGCCCCTTCTCCATTCTAGGGCTTTCATCATTTCTCTTGAGCCTTTTACTGCACACCCTATGTCTAAGCATGTCTAATGTGAGATTGCCTTCCTGGAGTAGCCGTTCCCACAGGTGGTGATTTCAAGTGCCGCAGACTATCCTGTCCTGAATCAGGGAGTCTGCAAAGTCTCCCAAATGCCTTATACATACCAGCATGTAGCAGCTGGTATGTATAAGGCAGTAACACAGAGGTCTATTCCCTCCCCTTCAGACTGGTCTCTAGTCAAAAACCTGTGTCACGCCACAATTTTGTTCTGCTTTGGGGAGCAATACATCCCCAAAGCTTCTCAGGCTGCTGTGAGGCTTGAGGCACTGGTGAGCTTCAGAGTGCTGCAGATCTTTCTGGCACGCTCTCCAACAAGGTAAAATACTAGTTAAACTTTCCTGCTATTGTCATGCCCCTATACACTTGAACTCCTCCCTAGATCGATCGCTGGGCTAGGTTTGTATCTGCAAAATCCAAGTTCCAAGGGGCTCACACTACCAGTTTCTGCACTGCAGAAAGCTCAGATGCTGCCACCATGTTTCATCAGTAAAGAGTGAAGCTGAATGCAAATGAAACTGAACAAGTGTAATTTTATTAAATCCTGTCCACTGCTCTTTCCATGTGGCTGAGTTGCTTCCAGCCATTTCCTGTTCACCCTGTGGTCTTGTTCATACCAGCCTATCCAAGGGACATGGGTTCTCAGACTCCAGTGATACAGCTACTAATATCCCACACTAGAGTTACAGAATTTGTAATGAAAGCTAAATTTAATTACAGTTTATCTGAAATAATATAAGATTATGTATAATCTAGATCAGGGGTCGGCAACCTTTCAGAAGTGGTGTGCCGAGTCTTCATTTATTCACTCTAATTTAAGGTTTTGCGTGCCACTAATAAATTGTAATGTTTTTAGAAGGTCTCTTTCTATAAGTCTATAATATATAACTAAACTATTGTTATATGTAAAGTAAATAAGGTTTTTAAAATGTTTAAGAAGCTTCATTTAAAATTAAATTAAAATGCAGAGCCCCCCTGGATCAGAGGCCAGGACCCAGGAAGTGTGAGTGCCACTGAAAATCAGCTCGTGTGCTGCCTTCGGCATGCATGCCATAGGTTGACTACCCCCGATCTAGACGATATTACAGATATTTTTATGTCTGACCTTTTTGAGGAGGGGTGGGGGGATTCTTCTATGACTAAACAAGTGAGACTACTGGTCTACTTCCATGAGGATTAAGGCAAATATTTAAATAAAAACTATTTTGCATTCTCAGCTCAGGTAAAAGTGTTACCCCATCCCCCAACAGAATGCGTTCTTAATTACATGCGGTCACTTCTTTTCCCAATTAACTACTCTCAGCCAAAGATTTGTAAAGGCTGAAGCTTTATGTACAATTAACAGTCAAACTGTAACACAAATTACATGTCACCCTTATCACAGTTTACACATTGAACTCCTGTATCTTATTGCCAGCAGACAGCCCTTTCTATCTAGGGAATATTGTCATGAATTTGTTCAGTGTCTGAGTACAACATCTCACACCAAAAAAGGGTTTACTACACACTCCATGTCATGAGTGCAGAGAGCCCTATCACACCATTTTTTCATTCTGTTAATAAGCAGGCTGTATGCATATTGCACAGCACAAGGCCAGTTCAGTATTTCTACAGGTCTATCTTAATACAGATTTCCATATAGTACACAACATGGGATATCATCACAAGCATAAATACTCATCAGTTAAGAGAGATCTCCCTCTCGTTTGAACATACTTCCAAGGAGTCTAAGGATACCAATATGCTATTCCTGGCAAAATTATCCAACTCTAATTGAAGTCCAATGATCTACATTCCATATTCAAGCATATATTTACATCTAAGTATATTTGGCTTTCTGCTTGCATTACTGTCCCAAACATTCTCCTTTCCTATCTGTGACTGAGCAGTAATCATTAAAAAAAAAAAAAAAAAAAAAAAAAACACGTAGCTGCTATTTAAGTACAAATAACCATGCTCAAGAGAAATACTTCAATGTTATAATAACTGAAGCACATTAAAATGTTAACTGAAATGTTTTTTCTAAAAAAAAAAATGCAAAAATCACCTATTTACTAGCATTAAGAGAATACATGGCTATAATTAAAATAACTAAGTACATCTTGAAGCAAAGTAGCTGAAAAAAAACATCTCTTTTCTTCTTACCTGCCATAAGTAGAGGTCAGGATTCTGTATTTTACCTGCTACAGTTGAAGACTTCAACACCTAAAACAGTGTCAAGAATGTAGCTCTCTATTATTCTTTAGGTGCTTGGGATGTCATTCACTTTGTATGGGAACTCTAGTTTTGGCAGTTAAAATCCTTTCAGTTTACCTTTGCATTTAAATATGTATTTATCATTTTTACTGATATAATTATGGAACTGAAATCTCAGTTAGTGTTGAGGCTTTTAAAATTTTATTTCCTGTGTACAAACACATTTTACAATTTGCCATAACCTAATGTATGCTTTACAAGGTTTTAAAAATATTATTTGGGGTTTGTAACCCATTCCACTATTTTATATTTGGATTTTAAATAATATAGTCCATAAATATCTCTTTCCTGAGTAAGTTTCCGCAACATGAGATTGCCTGTTTTTGATCAATTTTCTTAGGTAAGAAGCAGCTAAATGTAATCCCTGAGCATTTCATTATGTTTTTTCTAAATTCTTCCCTACAAGCTATTCTCTCATATATATAAATATCTAAGTTTATCTATGTAGAGACAAGCACTAATGAACTAACACTAATGTTATACATCATTTTTTCTTCTGAATTATTTACCAATTGGCAAATATTTCAGATTTAAATTCTGGTACTCATCTGACCAAATTCCATGAATATTCAAGCCAATTCAAGCTTCTGTGTTGCTTTTAGCTTCTTTATGTACAACAAACAGTATTCAATTCGTGAACAATTACAATGTTTAGTATCATATTTAAAACCACCATTCAAACCTTTTCTTAATGCTATTATCAGTTTTTCTTCTGAAACAATTTTGTGTATAAATATAAAAGCACTGGATTTTTATTGATGCTGCCCTCTTTGTTTTGTTCCCCTCTGCAAAGCCCTTTTGGGACACTAAGCCTGCATTTACCATAATACGGATTAAACTCTTTGTCCTATTGCACAGAGTTTGTTAGCAGGTTAGTCTTTTTACATTCTTCACAGCCTGCCTGCAGCTTACCCTTTAGGCCTCACAAAATACTTCTGTGGATTTACAAAAATGCCAGAGTGGTCTCAGGGTTAATTGGAAGAAAAGTGAAGCCTTTAACGCATTGACTCATTAAACATTTAGCCCACTACAATCCACTATCCTAGGCAAAGGAAAAGGCTCTGTAGAGACCTGAGCAATAATAAGGTAGCAAAGTAGCTGAAAATAATGACTACTGGTTGTTTTACAAAATGGAGAAGGCTTAATTTATCTGGCCAAAAAAAAAAAAAGGTTTGACAGCACAAAGAAACATTCCCTGCTCAGCTACCTAGCTCAGTACACTGAAAAAGGAGGATAGCTTTAACACTTTGTTAACTGGAGACACTGATCAAAATGGCCAAAGGTTCCTTCTAAAGTCAGTGAAAGGACAGACTTCAAATTTAATTTTGAGGTATTTGCATCTTTTGAATTGCACCATACTACTGTTGCTCTACAGTCAACCTGTAGAGGAAGGTGACAGAGATGAAGTGTGGTAATGATGCAAACAAAACAAAAGGTATGCTAATACTGTTTTGATTTTAGCCAAGTTAGTTTATTTATTACCCAGCAAACTAGTTTTTATGGGTTTTCTATTCAGTAATCTCTGTAGAAGAAACATTCTAATTCTTGTTTTCATTCTAATTCTTGTTTTCAAAGTCTGTTCACTTCATTCATACCTATTATTGCAAAGCCATGCTTATTATTGGCTACACTCAGAGTCGTAAATGACATTTCTTTTCTGACAAAAAGAGAACTGAAATATATGTAGCAAACTTTGATATTTATCTGCTTTTAAAACATAGTATGAGTTGATTGTGCTCCAGATTAACTTTTCCATCACCTCACCCCTTTCCCTCATTCCCTCCTTCAGAAAAAGAAAATGCCACAAAAATCAAACCAGCCTGGGACTTGAAGTAAAGGATTAGGTGGCATTTGTGCAAAATGCAGATAACAAAAGCAAGAGTGAAGAAAATTGAAGAGACAGCCAAACTCCAGCAACAAAATGGTTAAAGAATCTGATTCATTGTTCTCCTTATTCTGAGAGTTTGCTATATTGTGAACAGCGCAAACATCAGACAAGTTAAGATTACTGACTATTATCTCCTTAATTTTCTCCGCTTTCCCTCACATTCCCTCTTGCTATCAACACACTATTTTTCCAAAGCTTCTCTTCTGCTAAGAAGTAAACTTTCCCTAATCCATCTATTATTGAGCCTTTAATTGGATTGGGAGCAGGGTGGTATATAAAATAGCCCCTATTCAGTCAGAAAGACTGTAGTTTTAGGGACTTAAAGGAGAAAGGTATTGTGAAAGAAAACCCACAGGGAATCAAGGATTAAGAGGTGGCTCTACTGAACTCATCAGCTCCACGACACATAATGAATTGTTTCCTTAAACAGGTAACTTTCTAAATAAATAGACTCTGCAGTGTAACTGGTCCTTCAAAACACAAAGTAAATTGAAAATAAAAATTGGGTCAGCAGAGAATAAAGAAGCACATTATGTTACTGCTTCTGTTTAGCACCTTTACATTAATAACCATTTACGTTCTCTCACCTTCAGGTAAATAGCTGCACAACAGTTACACAAGATCATGGAAACATAATGCAAAGTGATAAAATACACATTATGCTCAACTAAGACACTAAATTTATACACTACATTTCTTTGGAGTAAGTTATAATTTCCAAATCCAGTGGAACCTTCATCTAAAACACCCTTCCCTCTTCTCACCTTCCAAAAAGTAACGAAGTACTTCAAAATGAAGTTTCGCTATACAGTAGGACTGCCATTGAAGTTGCCTGACAGTTGCCACCCAGTTATATCTGAAATTATCATTTCCCCCTATATTTAGAACAGGAAATGTCGGTGTTCCTTTTCAGAGTAGCAGCCATGTTAGTCTGTATCCGCAAAAAGAACAGGAGTACTTGTGGCACCTTAGAGACTAACAAATTTATTAGAGCATAAGCTTTCGTAATGGTTGGCAAATGCTAACTATTAAATGCATTCTGCCATAAGAGAAGATGACATAGCTGGCCAAACAGATCTCCCTTTACTTTAAAGTGTGGTGACAGGGCCTCATTACCTCCTACAACTGCTGTGGACACAGAAAGGACATGTATTCATTCCCAATAGGGAATAACTGTAGCAAACACATCCTACTCCACCTTACTCCATGCTGGAAACAACTACGAAAAGTTCAGAAGCCAAGTACTTCTCCTTATCATTCCCCACAAGGGTAGACAACAACTTCTTTGTTCCTCTTTCACTGGGCATTTAGAGCAGAGGAGGAGAAAGAACAGGTGATAATCCTTTTCAGAACAGAGCAATTAATATCTTGATGAAACTGCCATGAAGCAAAACCATGGTGGTTTCACCAACAGTGTGCATGGGTGCACACAGTGTGTGTGTGGAGGAGGGTGCCAAAGAGAGGCCATGCAAACAGACTCCACACACCCGTGTATACCATGTTGCAATGCCTCACCATAGCTCATGCAATGTGCATGGGGATTTGGGAAGAAGATGACAAGTGTGGTTTAGGAAAGTACAAAGGGCTCTTGAGTATCTGACTATACCAGCCAACACCTCCGAGGAATGACAAAGTGTAGGGCAGGAGTCAATACTAAATATTACAGCCTATAGGTTTAAGTAGGTATGGGACAGCTGCACTACTGCCCTGTGGCCTAGCAAGGAGACGGAAAATACCCTTGACTCTGAAATGAAAGTGATTCCTATGCACAACCAGTTTACTCAGGCATTGTGCAAGGGACCAACCAAACAGAACACAAGATTATATTAGTGATCAGGCAATCAGATATTAACCTCTTATCTGATACAAACAAGATTATTACATAGTAAGACAACTTTGCTTTCAAGATGTATATTCATACACTTGATTCCCAAGAATATTAGCACACGAATTATGTTAGTAGATCACATCATCATTCTTTAACATAACACTTGTCAGAGATTTTGATATACAGGAAATGTGAATTCTAACTGACATTATACTAAACACATATTGTATTAGAGATCCAAATGGACAGAAATACCACAGGTGTCTCAGAAGCCAGGCCAACTAATTCACAAAATACATTAATTGATGTTTGATACCCTAATTTTGCTACCTGTAAAAATATCTAAAAACAGTGGCCTGATTTTTCAGAAATGCTGAGCACCTACACCTCCCTTTTCAGCCAATGGGAGTTGAGAGTGATCAGCACTTCTGAAAACCAGTCTGTTTAAGGCACCAAAATTTGAAAATGCTTGTCTATGTACATACAGCACTTCGCAACCAAAACAGAACCTCTTTCAAGGTGTTGGGTGCTGCTGGGTAGACACTAGTGCACTGGGAAAGGGGAAACGTTATATAAGTGCTCCAGGGAAATCCATTACTTTTATGAAAGGTGCTACCGGATCTCTCTTAAACATACAGGGAAGATAGGATCCATGTTTAAAATTTCTCTTTTGGAAGATACTCATAGTAAAATGCATGGAATTCAAGTTATATACCATAGAAAAAACAAAGCACTGTGTTAATACTACCGAGATTCAACTCTGTGTTTCTCAGGAGTCTAGATATTAATGTGATGTTAAATTACCTTCTGGCTTACTTCCCCCTCTAGCTTGCTAATATAAAGTGATACTTCCCCTATAACAGGTTTTTGGGGGTGAACAGAAGGGAAGAAGGAACATGCTACAGCTCACCTGCCAAAACAATTTTTTTTATTCTACTGCTAAGGTCACTTATCTATCTTAGAGATTTTTGTCCTGTGCCATGTCTTATGTTTATCTAAGATTACAGATTAAGAAAGCACTAACTATATAAAAGTGAATCTAATGAATATTTTATGGATGTAGACCTTTCACACCCTTCACAATTACATCTTTAATTGCTTTCATCGTGTGCTTTTGAAGTTAATGCTTTTGTTTCTACAGATGGAACTTAATGTTCCCTGGTAAAATGGACATGGACTCTTTTTAATATGGGCATTATATAAACACAAATTAATAACTAGATGATGAAGCACAAACAGTGTATGGAAAACTGTTAGTAGGTCTTGAGTCATTCACAATTCCTCTATGTTTCATATTGATGCCTAATATTTTGACCACAAAGTGGAAGAGAAGTTTGAGGGCCACTGAATACTGACTAGGCATGGTACATTAACTATGATTTTTCCTTGAGGTGCCTACAATGCTCCAGTAAAGAGGCACTACATAAATAAAAAATTATTGTATTTTCTCAAAGAAACACCTGCCACCTTAACAACATTGTACAGAAGTCGATTTTAAATGGACAGCCCCACTACTGAAGGGAATCACATAAGTGCAACACTGTCCAAGCATTCTGTAGGAATACTGTAAAGTCTTTTTCTAGGAAGTATAAAAAGGGAAAATATGAGAGGCTTTCCCAAGGAAGGGGAAAACCATCCCTGTAAGCAGGTGATGACTTGTCTTAAATTTCCTTGACCCATCCCAGGTCACACTGTGACCATGATTATTGTCCATTATTTGTTTTTGATGAATGCTAGCACTGTCATGTTTAGAAGAAGGTGGAAACCACTGCACTGGAAGGGAATTCAGCTGGAGTTAGGCCAAAGGCTGATAGAAAAGACAAGGTGGGCCTGATTTCAAGAAAAACACTCCTTCCATGCACAAAGCAAGAATTGCCCAGGGTAAGGGGTGCTGGAACAATGTTTATAGTGAGCAGGACTGGCTCCAGGCACCAGCAAAGGAAGCAGGTGCATGGGGCGGCCAATGGAAAGGAGCAGCACATCCAGGACTTCAGCAGCAATTCGACAGCAGGTCCCTCACTCCCTCTCGGAGGGAAGGACCCGCCGATGAATTGTTGCCGAAGAATGAAGCAGCACCTGCCGCCGAAGTGCTGCCTATCGCCTCTTCGCCCTTCCCCCTCCCCCCCCGCTTCACCGCTTGAGGTGGCAAAAAAGCTGGACCCGGCCCTGATAGTGGGGGTGCTGAAAGTCATTGAATCAAACTGTAAACCCTGTATGTAAAGGAAACCACTTCAAGTCAAGGGATGCTGCCACACCCCCATCATCACTTATGCACAGAGTTGGAGAAGGCCAGAGTCTTCAATAAAGCTCTGTCCCTATGCTGGGGAAGGCACCATTTTAAAATGCATGTATAAACACGCCTCAGAGACGTATATGTATTATATATAAGCAGAAGCACAATACTCTAACACTCATGGTAATAAAAAACAGTTATTTTATATACATGTATATAAAAGTGAAAGAAAATTGTTGGAATTGGTCTTAGAACACATCTCATTTAGTCTCAACAGAAATTTACACTTTGAGGTGGTTTTTTTTTTAAACAAACAATTGTCAGATTAGAATAAATGTTCAAGATCCACGCTTGTATTTTTTACTCAGACTACCTCCTTCAGCATTGGTGTGTAAATTTTCTTTCAAATATTTTGCCCTGTAGTAAACACTGCTTGTGAATATAAGATTTACAGCACACTAATAAAACCATATAGGCTTACTGGCCTTAAAAATATGAGGCACAGTTTAAAGTTTTCATGTCTATCTAGAAAAAGATCTACTGATAGCAATGTTTCAGGTTTAAATCTACAGAACGTTTATACTCAGATCAATTCACCCCTCATCAATCTTTAATTATTTATTTTCATGAATGTAGCATCAAATCCTGAAAAGTTGAAAATTATTTGCCAGGAAATCTAGTTGTTATATTCTTCCTCTTCTCATCCAAAAACAATTCATTACAGTAATGTTTATTTGCAAGTAATAAAAAACCAGTTAGTAACCTTTCATAATTCTTGTTCAAGATGTGTTGCTCATGTCCACCCCATGCTAGGTGTGTGCGTGTGTGGAGATTTTTCCATCAGTGGTATCCGTAGGATTGGCCCTAGCAGCACCTGGATCCATGTGCCATATGCGCCGGTATAAGGAGCTCCACTGGCTCTGCACCCTCTCAGTTCCTTCTTGCTGGTAACTCCGACAGAGGGGTAAGGAGGGTGGGTCTGGACATGAGCAACACATCTCGAAGAATGACAATTACAAAAGGTTAGTAATTGTTTTTATTTTTTCAAGTGCTTGCTCATGTCCATTCCAAGCTAGGTGATTCAAACAGTACCATCAGAGGTGGGCTCAGAGTTTATGGACGTGCTGACTGCAACACCGCTATTCTGAAACTGGCATCATCACAAGCCTGCTGGGTGATGGCATAGTAGAACACAAAGGTATGAACCGATGACCACGTTTTGGCTCTGCAGAGGTCCTGGCTTGGTACTTGTGAGAGAAACACTGCTGATGAGGCTCTCATGGAATGAGCAGTCACAATGACTGCAGGCAGAACATTCACCTGTTCGTAGCAAGCATGGATACAGGCAGTTATCCAGGACGAGATTCTTTGGGATGACACCGGCTGCCCAATCAGCCTTACCACTACTGCTACAAAGAGTTGTGTAGATTTAGTCCTCTCAATATAGAAGGCAAGGGCCCACCTAACATCTAATATATGGAGCCAATGCTCCTCAGCAGTTTGGTGAGGTTTCAGACAGAAAATTGGAGGGTGTAACCAACTGTTATAGTGCTGAGCACTCAAGTGTCCAATGTTATATATGGCCATGCTGGGCTGAAGGGCGACGACAGTCCAAAAACAAAAGGGAGGATGGACCTGGAGTCGAGATTGGTATACCACCCTTAGGCGTACCTTAGAAAGGCCTGCCTGGCCCCACCGGGGTATCTATATTCACCCAGGGAGCGAAGCGTGGCCTTGAGTCTTTCAGGCTGTGAAGCTTGGAGTCCATCTGTTCAGAGAACAGGTAGATACTCTCAAAGGGGAGGTCCTGCATGGACTGCTGCACTTTACAAGAGAGGCCCAATGACTGGAGCCATGAATAGCACCTCATGGTGACCGCTGAAACCACTGTTCTGGCTACTGAGTCCACCACATCCAGAGCTGCCTGGAGGGAGGTCCTAGCTACCATTTTGCCCTCCTCCAGGATAACGAGAACTTCTGCCTTGACTCCTGCGGCAGGGAGTCCTTAAATTTGGCCATTGAGTCCCACAGGTTAAAATCGTACCTCCCCAGCAGAGCCTGCTGGTTAGAAATACATAATTGGAGGCTGCCTGTCAAATAAACTTTGTGTCCAAACAGGTCCAGTCTCTTAGCCTCTCTATTTTTGGAGGTAGCACTTGAGTGCCCTGTCTGTCCTGCTCGTTTGCAGCGGACACCACCCGGGAGGGGAAAGAAATGTGAGTACAGATACTCAAACCACCAAAGCTCTGCAAAGAGATCTCTACATGCCTTAACTGGGCAACTGAGGACTCCTTGTGCACGAGGAAATCCTCAGCTAATATAAAGCTACTGTGCCCAATTCTAACCAGCTAATCTTGCCTACCCACAGCAAAGGGGCTCATAAGGGGGCATACTGGGGCAGGGGGGACAGGGACAGAACACACTGTACTGATGACATTTGCTGGTGTAATGCCAGACCAGGTTAGAGCAGTCCTGAAGCTTCCACAGATTGTGCTGGAAACTAACTTAGCCCCCAGGCATCTTTCTAACTCACCCCTCAGCTATATGGAGAAGGAGCCTTTAAAAAAGCACTCCTCACCTAATGGAGGGAAGGAGATAGAACCATTCATCATTGTACAAACACTGGTGCCCTTTACTGACTTCAGTTCCTTATTTCATATGAAAATATGGGCAAAATCTGCAATTTAACACACAGAACAAAGTTTAAAAAATTCTACTGTACCTCTAACATGCAGAAGGCAAAAAAACTAAGTTATCTGATATTGTAAACTGGTAGCAATCCTAGCCAAAGGCTGACATACTTTCTTTATCCCACAAGTGACTGAGATAGAGAAGAGCAGCTCAAAGAGAAATCACAATTCAAGGTTGAGTCCCAGTGCGGGAACACCAAATCAGACTAAAACAGGACAAAGACCAATCCTAGCACAGGATGGGGAAGCCAAGAGATTCCATACTACTTACTTTATAATAAATCTCAATGAAAGATGCATCCAGCCAGATAACTAATCTTTTGCCATGAATGAGCTAGATAAGAGAAAGGAAATAGTCACTGAGAAAGCAATACTCTGATCAATGAGAATACTCTTAAGCTGAGGCACTGCTAGAAAGTGGAGGCCTGGCAACTGGGTTCTTCTTTAGAAAAGTGCTCCTTTAAACCAGTTCCAAGGCAGTATCTCCTCTCAGTTCTGGGATTATTATATATTTGGATAAAAAAAAGTCTAGGAATGTGTCTTTCATTAGGAGAGTAGCAAACAAGTAGCAAAGGAATACCAAACAACAGTGAAATATGTTCAATTCAGTTTAAAATCTCATAACAGCACAGTTGCCCCCTATATCAAAGGCCACACTGTGGATGTAATCCAATGTAACTGAACAGATCCCAGTAAGCCTGTCAGTCAGCAAATGCTCTATTTATGTAAAGAATTAGAGCACACACCAGGCTAATCTCTGGGTTTTGCTGCCCCGTGGTATTATTTTTCCTCATCTCCAAATTACACAAATTAAAAGTCAACCCACAATCCTCTGGTACTAAGTACTAAATATATCATTTGACCCACTTTAAGAACTTCCTGCTATTTCAAATAATTGTAAAAAGTTGTAAACATGCATAAAGGAGGTGTAAGCCACCTTCACATAAAGAAAGGTAAATAGAAGTCTCCCACTCAGAAACAAATGCAAAAAGTTTATATATATATGTAATGTACAAATTGCTTAATTTTCAACATTCTGACATAAAAAGTTAAACTCCCGTTTTTCGGCACTCCCTGCTTTTGTTTCATTTATTACACACCTATTGAATAGTTGCTAGTCCCTGTGGTATTTTACTTTTTATGTACCAACACTGGGTATAGGGAACAAAATGAAAACAATCTGGGTCCCTATGAATTTACAGTCTAAAAGTCAAAAGAAAGATGAGGACACACTAGGACAATCAGAGAAAGGATTATGACAGAAAATCCAGCTCCACTCTAAAAAGTGACTGTAAAATGTAAAAAGTGATTTCTTCCTGGGTGTATTAAGAATCAGATCTGCTCACCATAGTAACGAGAGTAAGAATTTGCTACTTTTTATTTCTGCTAAGACAATACAGATAAAAGATATAATTCTGTTTATTCACAAGGATGTGTTTACTAAATTTCAACCACTGGGACAATTGGTTACACCTGTCCTACAGAGCCATCCCGAGATCAAATGGCGACCCAGGCGAGGAGTGCCTTCAGCGCTCCTTCTCCCCCCTCCATTTGTTGAACATTTTAATACCTTATTTTTTATTTGTAGCCCATTTCACGACTTAGATGCAGGATTTGCATGCATGATTTATCCCTGTGATATAAATTTGCATGCTAAAATCTGTAAATCTGAAAGCCTAGTGCCCCCCAAGCCCAGCACCACAGGCAGTCGCCTGTCCCTAAATCCAGCCTTGTGTACTAACCACTAAAGGGATAAGGGTATTACAGGTGTAACTGAGGACATAATCTGAAGACAATGGGACTGTCCAGGTTTAACCTAGGACACAATTGGGCCTGAAAAGTCTCTCTTAGTGGTGCTGTGATGTAAGGAAAAAACAACACAGATTGACTTCCAGATACCAAGTGGAATTTCTAGGTCAGGCAATTGGGAATAAAAAATGTTTGCCTTGCAAAATTGAACGTATTTGATCTGGAAGAAATGAAAGTGCAACATGGAACTCCACAATTGACATTTTAACAAAATCACTGTAGACACTAGAACTGTACTTTAAAGTTAGGGATTTTTTAAAAAGTGTTCTATACTGGCCTGGAGTTAATGGGAGCTATACTATTGACTTCACTAGGAACAGAGTCAGGCCAATGCTGAGTGCTTTGAAAAACAATGTAAAAGTTATAATCTTCATCTTGACATACATAATAAGCACAGAATCAGGCAGATGCAAAATTCTTAAAAATATTTCCCAAATACAATACTTTTAGATGATAAACTCTCTGGAGGAAGGACTCATTTTCTGTATATTTATATAGCACCTACCATAAATGGGGCCTTGTCCTAGTTGACCACTAGAGACTACCCAAATAAAAAGCTAAAATAATTTGATTATGATTATTAATACAGCCTCCTATATTGGTAGAGTAATATAATATACATAACACATTCCAGTCTATTAATTCTTAACTGTGTGCTATTCAAATAATTCATTATGGGTGAAATCATAGAATTGTAGGACTGGAAGGGACCTTGAGAGGTCATCTAGTACAGTCCCCTGCACTCATGTCAAGACTAGGTATTATCTAGACCATCCCTGACAGGTGTTTGTCTAACCTGCCCTTAAAAATCTCCAATGATGGAGATTCCACAACCTCCCTAGGCATTTTATTCCAGTGCTTAACCATCCTGATAGTTAGGAAATTTTTCCTAATGTCCAGCCTAAACCTCCCTTGTTGCAATTTAAGCCCATTGCTTCTTGTCCTATCCTCAGAGGTTAAGAACAATAATTCTTCTCCCTCCTCCTTGTAACAACCTTTTATGTACTTGAAAACTTATGTCCCCTCTCAGTCTTCTCTTTTCCAGACTAAACAAACCCAATTTTTTCAGGTCACATTTTCTAGACCTTTACTCATTTTTGTTGCTCTTCTGTGGACTTTCTCCAATTTGTCCACATCTTTCCTGAAATGTGGCACCCAGAACTGGATTCAATACTCCAGTTGGGCCTAATCAGCAAGGAGTAGAGAGGAAGAATACTTTTCATGTCTTGCTTACAACTCTCCTGCTAATACATCCCAGAATGATGTTTGCTTTTTTGGCAACAGTGTTACACTGTTGATGCATATTTAGCTTGTGGTCCACTATGACCCCCAGATAACTTTCTGTGGT
Source organism: Malaclemys terrapin pileata (assembly GCF_027887155.1). Classification (NCBI taxonomy): domain Eukaryota; kingdom Metazoa; phylum Chordata; order Testudines; family Emydidae; genus Malaclemys; species Malaclemys terrapin. The sequence goes on along the minus strand of NC_071509.1, from coordinate 85,030,585 downwards.
ACTCCTTTTTAGTCAGTCATTTCCCATTTTGTATGTGTGCAACTGATATTTCCTTCCTAAGTGGAGTACTTTGTATTTGTCCTTATTGAATTTCATCCTAACTCCTATACAAACATGGTCTTAATGAAGTCAATGGCAAAAGTCCCATTGATTTCAAGGGGTCAAGATTTCATCCTATGTTAGTGTAAGACAGGAGGGAAAAGGAAAAAGAAAAGAAACAGACTGAAGCCATAAACTCTAATAGGTCTGAAACACTGACTATGAAATTATTAAAATAAATTACTATATTCATCTTATTCTTTCTAGAGGCTATCATTAAATGGGTATTTATGTATCTGGAGCTGAGGTACTGCAGTCTATCAAGGGAAGCAGTCTACAATGAATTTTAACAGTGAAGTCTCCCGTACTAACGTCTCATATTCCAAGCCACAAACCAAAAATGGAATATTTTAAGATCTTAGACAGAAACCATGTTTTATATGTTTTCATAGGAGTTAGCACAAAGGAGCTTTAATCCTGAATGGGACTTCTGTATACTAACAATAGAACTAATTTAAACTAATAATTGTACAGTTTTGAGGATTTCCATACTAAGCTTTCCAAATGACAGTTTATTGATGAATCAAGATGTCTTAAAGAAGTTGGATTAACTACAGAGAAATTCTTGATTTAAGAGCTATTTGAAACCAATCTTGTACCCAACAGCACTTGAAGGCCTGTTTAGAACCAATGTGATGCGCAAAAAATGGAGGAGTTAGTCTATGATTTGCTCACTTCCATAAAAAATAAAAATAAATATATATATATATATACACACACACACACACACACACACACAGGAAAAAACAGGGGTAGCTTTTAAAATCTTACTATGAAACATTAGTCAAAACAGCATTGCTTTTGAAAAAGTGTATGTAATATTAATTTTGGGGAAGGCACAGGTTGACATATCAAAGGCAGTACACAACTTTCAATTAGGTATATAACCGAAGAAAAACAAATACGTAGTAAGTTCAGTTTTGAAGTCTATCCACTTTGCTTCTTCTAGAGCACTGTAATGATTTCAGCTTTGTCTGGAACATCACAATATACTAAGGAACCACAGCATTTCCTCAATACAAAAATGCTTGCCCTAAATTTAAACAGCATTTCAGTCCAAAAACTCTTATCAAATTGTTACATTTAACTTTCCAGCAAATACTTTAAACTCTTCTTTGTTTTTATTTGTAATGCACTAAGATTCAAAGTTTCTTGGGGGTTTTTTAAATAACTTTTACACATTCAATGATTTAAGAGTGCATAAGAGATATTAAATTAGTATAGCTAACTTATTACAAACTTTAGCCCCAATCCTGCAAACATTTGCACATGTAACTTTATTTACATGAGCAAATTTACAAATGCACAAGAGTTTGTATGATTTGGGCCTAAATGACTTATTACAAGCTTATTTTTAGGGTAGCATTTCTTGTACTGTTTCATTTCTCCATAACTGATTCAAGAAAGTTTCAACACAATCTGTATTTCACCTTCAGTTTTTAATATTTACCAACAGCATGAATCTCCATGTCTAGATAATGATTTCTCAGAAAGGTAAAAACTATGCAGCTTGTCTCTCTTATAAAAATGTGCAGTTTTAAATATATTAAAAGTTTAAATATTGCTATGCTAAGCCTATCAATTGTCAAATACCATTTCATTCCCACTTTACTCAGCACCACACTCAGACATCTAAATTATCTAACAATCCCTCTGCTGTAAGAAATTCTTCTACATGTGCTAATGCTATAAAGTACCTGTCTTCTTACATGTGCAAAATGTCAGGTTGTTTCAAAATGAAACCAAGAGGTGGCATACTACCAGGTTTCATGGAAATGTGTTAAAATATAAATTGCTGCAGCATGTTTAACTGGATATTTGATATGATTGATAAGGTTTATTTATTTATTTATTTATGTTTTGTTTTGGCTTTCACTATATTAAAGGTTTTATAAGATAATGTGTATTCTATGACAGATGAGCAAGCTTATGTGATAGACCACCAGAAGCATTTGCCAATAATACATTTTACACAATTTCATATACTTCAATAAGAAATGCAACTCCATATGTACATTTAAAAAAACCCTAATTCTCGACACTATTATTTACTAACACTGGTTATTCCTAAATTGCATGAAAATAACCTGACAAAACTGATGTTACAAACAAAGAGTACACTTCCTGTTATAATATTGAATCTGGAACACCATCAATGTTTTGTTCAGCTTGCATAAGTCACAACTGATTGGACACAGTCCCTGTGGGCATGCCATTTCATCCAGACTGGACGGTTCATTAGTCATAATTACTATAACTGTACAGCAGAGACTGCAGTTTTATCTCATCATACATCTTTGATAAAGCTGCTTCTATTTCTGCTTCATCAGCATGTGAAGTTACATTAACAGAGCTTTTATTTTCCAATCTGTGATTAACATACATTGTGTTTCTTACAAAATATGTACATAAACTCAAACAAAATTAAAGCCCTGGCGTAATCATTTGAACTTTGTGTTAGAATCATGCACCTTTAATTGTAACTGAACAAGAAGTTCTGAAAAGATTGTTACATTTTCCTTAGCAATGCAAAGTATTAACAGTATGTTTTATAAAGCAATCTGAACTGTGACACTAGTTCGCAAAAATCTATCAGTTCCATTTGAAGCTTAGACATAGGTAATTTTTCAAGGTAACTAGGGCAATTAGTGATCCTAAGAGTTTCAAATTTCAAACGAAAGACTACTACAAAATGTAAACTGTAGTATATAAAGGAACCTTGTGAAAACTGGAAGCCCAAGTGCTACAAAACGGTTGGAAAACAGATACCAGTAGATTTTATCAAACAAAAGAGCAGAATGCATAGAAATACAAAGGATATTTTGCCAAAACATACATTAAATGTGTAACACTGAAGGGAAAATGACACACACGGATTTTTTGCTACTGTTTTTCATAACCTATTGTGTGACAATAGGAAACAAAAAGGCCAGTGGCACCATTTGAGTGTGCAATGTGTACCCATGATAGACCACATAAACAGTCATAATCAACGGTTACATGCAAGCACTGAAGCTGCAAAAATCCCAGAGTAATTAGTGTTGTCTGAATGCAATGACATCTGTGTTCTTATGGTCCTCTAGACTTGTCATGCCAATAAGATGTATATGAAAAAATATGACAAGCATTGCAAATGCCCTTCTGAAAGGTCTCACTCTGGGAAAAGCTTAAAAAAAATGACACATGCCACCTCTTTTTCGCCAATATATTTAACAGCCAAAGCCTCAAAATTTGCAAAGGTCTTTTGAGACATTCTGCATTTGATTATGAGGGACTTATTCAGAATGTAGCATGATGATTTGAAAGCAAATTGCTGCAGCTTTACCTCGTTTTTATATTTATATTTAGTTTATTCACATGAGAAACAAAACATGACTTTTTACTGCATTTTACTTCTGATTAGTGTACTTATATGTCAGCATTATCTATATATTTTAATTAAAGCAGTTGACTAGAGAGCATTTACGTAAACAGAGTTTTTATTTTTATTTTCCCAGAATACCTTTTTTCAACAGTGGAACTAGAACAGTTTTAAAAACTGTGGTTATATGGCATTAGGAAATCTCTCTCTCTTTTCTACCAGAAGACTTGGGTAATTCAGTTTGACAGCCTTTGTTTTAGGATGCACAACCTTTTAACTTACTAGTGCCTATCCCTCAGATCCTTCTCTCGACTGTAGCAGTATGTCTGAGCATGCGTTGGCTCCAAGAAAGACATTAGTCATCATTAACAGGAGCACTGACACCAAATCTAAGTGTCTCTACACAATGACCAAATGGCAATCATCTTTCTCTTACACTGTCACTGCTGATTAGAGTTTTCTTTCATGAAAATTTAATTTGTTGCCTTTCTGCAGCTCTTTTTTACATTTCTGCAATTACATAGCATGCCAGCAAGACACTGCAAATGCAGCAAAAGATGCTGTACCTGTTCATAACAAAAGATTTTAAAAAAATCATATTATTCAGCTGTACTTTTCACCTAGTTTAACAGACGAAAACTACAACGATATAGTGAATGACTAGTTGCTGACAAAAGGAAAAATACATATGCAATACTTGAATCAGACCTCAAACACCACATGTATCTTCTCCTTGAGTAATTCCAACTAACTGAAGAAATTTCCCCCATTGAAGATGGTGAACATTTTGCATCTTCCAAAGCTTTGTCAGGCAACACTAGTAGTCACAAATATGTATTTACAAAAATTTGCAGTTTCTACTCATTTTTTTTAAAAGAACATTTCATAACTCTGAAAATTTCTACCTTCATTTCTTCAATCTATGTCAACATTGCTTTTTGTAGTTAAAAGCCAAAGAAAATAATTTTAGCAGCTGCAGACAAATGAAAAAGTTTCATATTTGATACTCAGCAGCTATTCAATATACATAGTCTCAGACTTCTGCTTTGTGTAACATTACAAACATTGTTGAATAAGATAAAATAACTCATTGCTATGGTAAATAAGATTTTCAAAACATTTACTCTTCTGTTTTATTTCAGTTTGTTTAAAGATTTTTTTAATTATAAGCATATGCTATTTTGTTAACATCTGTGCACAGCATACAACCTGACTGAATTCCAACTTCTGAAAGCAAGCAGGATAATTTACATCCCTCAAGTAAAGCAACAATATTAGAGAATTACATACTAGGATTAGATTAAGATGTTCAATTTCATCTAAGGGTTATCTGATTTTCTTCTACAAACATTAAAAAATAAACCTTTTATTACAAATATACAGTTATCCAAATGTCTTTCAGAATACATTTACTCTATCTTAATTAAGTGTAAACCTAAATTCACTTCCATTTCTAGTAAATTCAGAAACTACAACCATCAAAATTCAAACAGTAAAACCTTCCCTCCTGTTTGTGTAGTATACTACAATAATGAACCAGAACAGCAATGCTGCTCAGAACAGAAAGTGTTGTTACTGCTAGCTGTTCAGATTTACAAGTAAGTTTAGATATCTTTAAATAGTCTCCACATATGAAATGTAAGAAAAGGAAACTAGGAATTAAAA